>NC_056725.1:869432083-869629583 GCF_019279795.1 Protopterus annectens | reverse complement strand
ACCCCTCTCCCAGGGATTTGAGGGTCCACATCTACCACCAACTGCAGTGTTTATCCACAGCTATTGCTGTAGCAGAAATGGGCAGCTATGGACCTTTCCTACACCCTTCCTGCACATGCCTAGCTATGTCCCCTACTGTCTTATACTCTTTGTGTCCCTTTATCACCACCTTCCTAGCAACCCTTTTTTCCATTCCTTTTAAAGGGGTTAGCATGGGGGTAAGTGGGAGTGTTCTGGCCAGCAACAAAATAAACTGCCTCCGCAAGGCTCGTACCCAGGACACTGCACACCATACACAATGTGGTTTCCCACTAAACCATGGCAGATGTACATAACCCTGATATTTCCACAAACATATCATCCAGCCCAGTCATTCAACAGTACAGGGAATGTATTGCAACATATATATGTATGTGTGTGAGTAAATATATTAATGTCTAAACAGGTACAACATATTGATATATGTAGATATATGTATCTATATATTTATATCTATATCTATAGGGATACATACATATATAAATATATATGAACACATACACATGCAAATGCCTACATCTATGGATATATATGTCTACATGTACATGTGCAAAGATATACAGCAGGTCATGTATATGTCAGCAAATATATACATGTACATATATAGTTGTATACGGACGGACATCTGGTGATAACAATGGGGATATAACAAAACCATATATGTCTTCATGCAACATTAATGGCATTGAGAGGCCGCACACAATATACGTCTGGTACAAATAGGTATACTCCCCCCCAGCCAAGCATGTCCCCCTGTAATACAGTAACAAGTATTGCAGATCCCATAACCAGGACCGCGCACAACATGGCCATCCCTAGGATAGATATACACAGATATATATATATATATATATATATATATATAGATATGTAAGTACACATACACACACAGAGATATGTACAGTACAATACATATGTAGTATGCGCACACAACTTGAGCAGCCAGTATTCCTACAGTCACCACCTTACCAGCTGGAGACTGTATGAGCCACCCATATAAATGACATTCATAGCCTGCAACACATACCAACCGAGATATCAAAGGGTGTAACACCACACACAGGTGCCCATAAATGATTGTGACAGCTATATTTGTGTACTATGACAGTTATATATGCCATCTCATATAGCCGTTTAGACACTGACATCCATATGAACAGTGTAATGCAACTGTGAAACAGTTATACTGAGACAGTAGTCTGGTAAGGTTGACACATGTTGCTGTCCAGGCTGAGGCCTTCTAGTAGTACAATAGTAATGACAGACTGGTCCACAGCATACCAGAGAATCAACAGTACGTAATGCAGATGTATAGGTCAGCAGCCTCTATCTACACTCTGTACACAGTCCCTAGGGAGTACAGACCACAGCTGACACAATGGGATGTATCTGTTACATAACAAGGCATAATTGACATCATCCCAATCACACAGACAAACAGAACAGTCCATATGGCAGGTGGCAGTAGGCCTGCATTTACCCATGGTGGACTGTATGGTAATGTACATCCAGATACCTTAAGGCAGCTTACCCCAGATACCCACACATGTTGTTACAGCCTTGGTTAGTCATGATGCACCCCCCTACCCTCACTACTATTGGGCCATATACCATGGTTACGTACACTGCCCTCTGCAGTTCATTAGGGCACACATGTATTGTGTAGGCGGAGCAGACACATATATGGCCCAACCCCCCAGTTTGTGTGGGGGACACGAGTGCAGCAGAGGGATGGCAGGAATGACAGCATGACATACACACAGCCCACTACATAACAAACCCTGACAGCATGTCACCTGTGCTAAGCCAGGGATGTAGGTGAAGGACAGAGTCTGGAACACAGGCACATATGTGTACAACTGTTGCTATACAGTAAGCAAGTTATGGAAATGTGTACATATCTATATTGATATATGTATAATGATATGTACATATATGTTTGCCATATGTCCTGCACATGGGGTGGAGCCCTACCTCAGCTGCAATAGTCCTAACCTCTCAGTGCAGCAGATGTCATGTATGTATTGCAGGTATATTTGTAGACTGTAATGTAATGTATATGTAATAGGGAGTGTATTCACAGACATGGTGTGTGTGGGAGGCCACATCTGCTGTGGACATGTGCGCCATTGGCTACTGACAGACATCCTAAGGTCATCATAGTACAGTACCACTGCTAGCACAGCAACACCCCTGTGGACTACAGCTGCAATATGCCCAATATATGTGGACAGTCTGACACATGCTGGTCAGTCCAGGGGTATACACAGAGCCCCTTCATGCAAGACATGTGGACCAGGCCTGTCAATGTGGATGTCAACAGCCATGTAGATGGATATCACATGTAAATACTGGTATACATTTGCCATATAGATTATACATTCATACACCCTTGTCTGTCCTGACACATAATAATCACTGGTACAGAGGTGCCATGGCCACGTGCTATCCACTAGTTAGTGACATACATCTGAACAGCATCCCACTGCTTTGTCTGACATACATGACTGTCATGGTGGCCCAGTAGAAGTACATCTGCCAAGTATCTGGACATGTCATCTCACTGGATAAGTACAGTCATGTGCTAGGCATGTAACAAAGCACAGTGCTAGCTACAGGCAGACTGACTCAACGCTGGGCTACATCTCCCATGTGGGAATACACATGTACCTGCATAGATACCAGGCTCTACAGGCATGTCACATCACAAAGTAACAGACACCTGTGTGAAAGTGCATAACCACAACCAATGTGAACACAGCCACATATGGTAAGGTAGTGTACTATTACAGTATATGGACTATCTGACCTACACCATCCTCATATGAGCCACTCACACAACACCCTTACATATACTGGGCCACTAGACAGTGTGGTCTGATGCCTGTCTGTGGTATGGGACATGTGTGTGTTCGCCTCTACAAACATGTAAGTTGTTAGGGTGACATACAGTGGAGCAGCATGTAACATCAGATAGGACAGGACCTAGAACAATGACATCTACAACAGTCTCTACACAGGCCAAGGTACATATTCACTATACACACACTGTCAACAATTATCAGACTTACACATACCTCAGTACTGTACACACTACCACATAATAGCCAGGCTATGTCCTCAATTATAACCCCTACTATACATAACATGTGCAGCAGTCTGATATCTCACTGGCTTGTTATCAGGTATGCTGTCAATGTCTATGGAGTACAGAACATATGCACTCCCTACTGCATGACATATGTACAAAGGTTGACAGAGTTGTTGCTGGAGGCACGAACACAGGGCCAATATTGACATTTCACTGTTATACCCTCATACATATATGGTAGTAACAGGGTTTGTTGCACCATATGTTCTATGAGGGATGTGATGTCAGTAACACTCCCTGCTGTCACCATGCCTGCTGTCCTCACACTACCTTCTGCATTCCACAGATAGGTGCACTGTAGCTGACACATGAAACCAAAGGCAAAACACTGCCCAGTCTGTGGATGACCCCGCAGATGGGGACCCCTCATATACATGGGACTGACATGGCAGGTATTGCAACATGTATGACAGGCATAGCCAGACAAACACTATTAAACCAACAGTACTCCATATGCAGTAAAGCAGCACTTACAGTCTGTAGTCAGGTCAGGCACATCCCCCTCCTGTTTGTTGCCCTCTTTCCACAGTGTATGTTGTTAGAGGTAAATCCCCAATCCATCTAAGATGCTGTTTACCAAACAACAGATCGAGTTCCTGCTCACAGTGACTGTAAAGGACCAACACCACCATGTTGTTCCTAGGTATTGGAGTGTGTTTCCATGCAATTGGCTATGGGCCTGTTACCACAACCATTCCATATGCAATCAGCTAGGGGAGGGCTGCAATTCATGCAGATGCTATCAGCTGATCATGGGCATCACTTACATTACACATGCTGCTGCCTAAGAATAGCAGGTGTGGGTCTCCAAATCCACCGGAGAGGGAATGGGGGAGGTAGACAGAGGCAAATACATATCAGGGAGTGATGGTGGAGTACAACAGAAGCATGTTTGTGTCACACATCTACCAGCACAGGGTATCAAACCCCCAACAACTATGTAGTGTGTTATCACAGTTCGATGCAGTTATTGGTTGCACCACATGGGTTACCTGCTGTGGAGCATTCAGAGCATATTTGTGAGGATAAGTTACATCTGCAACAGGGATATGGTAGATATACAATAGGTGACATACACGTACCTGTCTACATGAACAGCTGCCAGCGTCAACACAGGCACACTCACACAGGGACGCATACACACTGACACACTTGGCAGAGCCAGGAGTGCAACAAATCACTAATGTGATTGCCACAACACATCGATGTGCAGGTATCACATGCACCACATGGGTCATAAGGAGGTCATATGGGCATAGAGTATGATGAGGTGTCAGACATCACACAGCATGCTTCAGTATGCCCTGTGTGGTTGTAGTGAGTGTGGATGTGGTCAGATGCACCATACAACACACACACACATGGACACACAGGGTGCCAGTCCTGACATGCATGGGTGCATTTCTGCATGGGTGTGTGTTGGTCAACTGTGCCAGCAGCCTGTACAAGGGTAGGGGATGGGTATACCTTGGCATCAGGCCACATGACAATGGTCTGCCTCAGGCCTGTGGTTTCTGCATCTGCCCACACAGGTGGGTATTGCATCCCCCATCCAGTCACCTGCGTGACTATTGTGTGTGGCCAATGTTGTACCTCACTTGCCATGTATATGTTCCTTACTCCATGACATGGATGGTGTCTGGGATGTGCACACCTCCCACATGGATGTACAGTGACATGTGGAACTGTACCTGGGGTGCCTGGCCCATGTTCTGAACACAGATTATCATTGGATGTGCCAGTCTTGCCCACCTGTGTCAAGAACTGGTAATGGGCAGCAGGTTTACCATGCACCTACATTGATAGCATGCTAACAGCATTCCCTGATGTCAGTATCATCTGTCCATACAGGGCATGTTATCAGGCATGGTATGTCCATTGGGAGTTGCATGTGAAGGCACCACAGGTGGTGCAGGTGTCCATTTGGGGGCATGGTGGAGGGGCACTGTCTGCATGTACCTGCATATTGGATAGATGGCCAGGGTGGCATGCCATCTGTAGCCCAATGCTATCACTGCAGAGTTACTATCATTGGCCAATATGCAGTATACTACCCACATATTGGCTGTTGCCTAGGCATGTGTGTGTGCTCTGGGTAATAGTGGGATTGCTAACTGTGATTGGCTGGCCTTGATGTCACATGTCTGGATATGGCTTTGCACACCTGCCTCAGCTAATTTACATCTGTTATCCCTGCATGGTTGACATCTGCTTTTCCCCCCTACTAATTACAGTACCTTCTTGAAATGCATTGTAATCTCATGTGATTTGATCCCACATGTGTGTACCTTACCCTATCCTCTTCCCTTTTTAATAATGATTTATTCTTGAGCCTTGTAAGTCCTAACTAGTGCAAGAATGGAGGCAGCCATGAATGCTGAGTGAGCCACTATACTGTGCATCAGAGTGATCGTGGCATTACCCCTACCCTGTGCCACTTACATCTATTGCAAGAAATCTTCACATATACCTTGGAGGACTCTGACCATTTCCAAATGACTCTCTCTAGCAGGGATCTGAGTCCTAATAATATCACAGCAAATTTGCTGCTGGGCAGCCAGTGCTTCATGTGTTTCCTGGGTAGCTGTGACAAATTATTGTATATTGTGCCCTTTGTAGAAGTGTCAAGGTGGATACTGTTACCTCTGAATTTCCATTACCATTCTGAAAGTCTTCATCTGAGTTTGGAGTTACTGGTGTAGAGGTGCAGGGGCTTTCTTCCTGAGTGTATACAGTAAGTGTAAGTGTAATGCTTGATTTTGTGATGCAATATTACTTTAATGTAATCATTCCATATCAGCATTCAATTCACTGTTTGAATGCATGTTACTGTTTTTAAACCAACTTTCCTGAGCAGTTGTGTGTTGCTGCTGCAGATGTTGGTAATAGCTAGGGACCCCACCATCTCTGATTATTTCAGTCCCATCATCTTCTGTATTACAGTCATTCCTATGAATGGAAAGGAGGTATTCCTCATTTCATGTTAAAGAGAAAAGTGTTGAGATCCCCCTTGTACCAGCATTCTCCCTCCCTTGTCTCTAGCACATCCTACCATATCATTTGCCTTCATTTTGCACTGTGTTAATGTGATGTTCCTTCTGCTGACAGTATTTATATCCATAACAACTTGATCCAGATCTTTGCACTCTCAGCTTCTTTGAGCCCCCCCCCCCCTTTTCCAAAATGAAGTTTTCCATCTAACCTAAGGGCTACTGCAAGTATGTGGCTCTTATCATGGCTAAGGTTATTCTTTCTTCACTTTGATACCTGTTTTTGCATCATAATCGGTATGTAAAATCTACTGCCAATCATTAGCGGACCGGAGTTCCGCTGTGGCGACCCCTAACCAGGAAAAGCCGAAAGATACAACAATTGTAAGTAAAACAATATGCCTCAGTCATACACAAAAATCCTGATGTAATCATTAGTCAAACAACACAGTGATGAAAGTTATGCTTGCCATCATCGCAAAAAAAGAAGAGTGACATAAAACCTTTTGTTATATATACATGCAAAGTCTCAATCCAATCAGTTAAGGCTGTCTTGAACTAATGTTTGTACCATCATGAATACATTCACAATATGAAGCCAAACAGTTTTGTAACAGATCCATGCTTCCTCTGCCAATTTCTTGCATTGATAATACTTTCATTTTCATCCTGCAGTAATATTCAGAAATTTCCCAGTAAAGACACATGACACTTCAGTATTTGACACTTAAATTATTGCATTTCTACCATGTCTGCACAATCAGTAAATGTCATCAAAATAAACTTATCTTCCTTAGTGATCAGTATGCATTTCCACAGCTGCTGTAATGAATTTCCATTTACAAATGACAGTTTTACAGTATTCACTTAAGTAATCCTGATTTACCCATTATATCAGTAAAGCAAACATTTATTCAAGTAACCTCAGTAAGCTAACATATTTTGAACTGTTTGATATCTGTTTGCAGTACTACTATTATTTATTGCTTACTTTAAAAAGTCCACAGTTCCCTAATCCATTTGTTGCCTAACTCAAGTAATTGCAAATTAATATTTGCTTATGTTCAGGGTAATTTATGTGTTTTATATACAAATTAGTAATGTTTACACTTATCTAAATGAATCAATGTAGTATGTGAATGTGTAAGGCAAATTATCCACATGACTAAGGCTGGGGGAGGTTGTGAGCATAGCCTCAGATTCTTGTGAACACATTAGGAATATCAGCAGAATTGTGAACATGTTAGGAATATCAGCAGAATTGCAGCACTCCCCAATAATTGCCATAATGCTTTGTGAATGGTTAGACAACCTCTGTTATTCTGTAAGCTGACAATAGGCTGTATAACAGAAGGAAGAAAACCATGACAAAAATTAGGAGGTGTAGCACCCAGCTGGATAAAAGCACTCTCATCAAACTAAACAAACACCACTGAGGACAAATAAAATCTACCAAAGCCTCATGCCAGATAAATGTGGCCTCCCACAACAACCAGAAGGCATTCTTTAGCTATGTCCGCAACCTCTGAGGCAATATATGATTGTGTACAGAGTTCATTGTTAATGGACCCACCTATACTGAGCCAGAAGATATAGCAAACCTACTGGCCAGCAAATTCAGCTCCAACTTTACCCCTCACCCCCTCAACCTTCCCTCTAGAAATGCCATCAAATATAGCTCATCCTACCATCACTAGGGAACAGGTTTTAATGATATTTCTAAGGCCAATAACACTGCATCAGTGGACCCAGACAATATTCTAGGATGACTTCTAAACAACATAAAACATGGCCTATCAAGTCCTCTGGAATGGAATTTCTAACTATAGCCTCCAAACAGGCTTCTTGCCTCATGAATGGAGGACAGCAACAAAAATCCCTCTGCATAAAGGTGGCCATCTACAGACCCTGGAAACTATAGACCCATAAGTCTCACTAGTCTCATGTGCAAAGCCATGAAAAGAATTGTCATGGAAATGATCAATAATGATGCAGGAAACCTCCAGACACTTGACCCAACCCCGTTTAGTTTTGTCAAAAGCAGGTCATGCTTACTCATTCTGGTCAACTTCTTTGAGAAGGTCACAAAAGCAATGGCTGAGGGAGTATGGTTCACATCTCCTACCTTGACCTGGCCAAGGCATTTGATATGATTACCCCACTGGGGCATTGTTGACAAACTCAAGAGGTTAGGTATAAACTCTTATGTCACACGGTGCACAGCCATCTGTCTCACAGACAGTATGCAGGAAGTTAGAACTGAGGAGTCCAGCACCTCTACAAAGAGGCCAGTCAGAATCGGAGTCCCTCAGAGACTGGTCCAGGGACAACAACCTTTTTGGCATTGACTTCTGTGAAATGAAGACCAATATCTCTGGCCTCTGGCTGACTAAATTTGCAGATGAATGCAAATTAAAAGTCATAGAGTTCCCCACTGATACAATTCTTCTCCAGGAAGGACTGACAGAGACAAATAACTGGTGTCAGAGTAATAGACTAAAACTAAATGCCAGTAAATGCATAATAGTATCCTTCAGGAAGTCATCCACCCCTAGTAGCTATCATATTGACAATACAATCCTAAGAGATGACCCAGTAGTCAGGGACTTGGGAACACACATAGAGAGTAAGCTAACCTTTGACCATCATGTGTCTACAGCGTGAGAAAATAATTCTATGTTGTGCAAATTATAAACAAAGGTATGGCATCTACATCCAAGGAAGCTATTGTTCCACTGTATTTGGCATTCATTAGACCTATCATTGAGTACAATGCCTCCTTTGATATGTATCCAGGCATATTCAAAAATTGGAACATCCACAGAGATTCCTCACTAAAAGAATACAGGGCATAATTAACACTTTTCTCAACGACTAAACATGTAAATTTGCTTTACATCCTTCTCTAAGCTACTGTTTAACTTTTGTTTAGTTTTTGCTATTTTGTATGTAAAATTTGCTGAGCTTGTTGCTGTTTCAACTATGTAGTGTACATTATATTATGGAGCTTGTACTATGTATTACTGGAGCTTTTCTCCCCGGGCCTCCACTGAAAACGGGCTCTTTGAGCCCAGTGGACCTCCCTGGTCATCAAACTGGAAATAAATAAATAAATAACACATCCTGTGCAGACCACTGTAAAGCCCTATCCCTGTATGCTGTCTTCTATAGACTGTTAAGGGGAGATTTATGCTTGGCATACAAGGCATTGTCAGACCCCACCCTGATGACCTCCTGCATATCTGCAAAACAAACAGTACCACAATTATCTGTTCTAAAGACTTAAACCTTGCCTGTGATATAAATAGGACCTGCTGCAGAGATAGGTATGTATCCCAGAGACTATCCTGTCTATGGCAGGGCTCCCCATCCATGTGAAGCAGAGTTCCTCCCTAACCCAACTCAATTGTAACTTGGGAAATTGGATGAGGAACAGGAAATTCACCCCTGGTTTGGCACTTATGTCTTTAATGGACATAGGCAATCTGTATATGGTTCATCTCCTAGGCCCTGCTTGTAAATGTTTCATCTCACAACCCCTGCTTACACTTATCAAGGGTAACAGAGCTTGTCAGAGTTTTGGGATGCATGGCTAGGCTTAAAAAGGTCCTTGTGGTTGCTAGCCTACTAAACACCTGTGAACCTATGAACAATGTTTAGAAAAGGCAAAATGATATGACAATATTATTTTAAACTTCAAATATGAATAAATATTTAAAGAAATAAGCACATGTATGAAGCAAGTACAACAGTAACTGCAGTGCCTTGTATTAGTAGTCATGTCAGAAATATTAAAGAAAAAAAAAACAGAGAATGGTAAACAGCTATGCTGTTATATGTTCTCTATGCAGCTGGATAGGAAAATGAATATAACTGCCATCAACAATGAAGAAGACTGAGGGTGCCTGGTAGCATGAATAAAATCCTTAACATTTTAAAAAAGAAATGTCACGTAATAAATGCTGTTTAACTAATTCTGTTACTATATATAACTGAAGCAGTACCTATTCATAAAGATAATAGAAGGACTAAAGTTCTTTCAGTAAAGTATTGCAACCAAATTCATACCAGACAGAAAATCTCATATGTATTACCATATCTCATTAGTACCAATTGAATGCAAATGTAAAAACCACCAAGACCACGCCTCTCAACCTGCACAAAGCCTGATGCAATGGGGGGACAAAGGCCAAAAAATAGGGACAGATTTTAAATGTTGTTCTTATAGACTTAAAAAGTTACTAGAAGAATAGGATTTGTCTTAGCATTAATTTTTCTGAAGGATATGAAATCTGGAACTTAAATATATGTTATTATTTTGTGACTTCATTCCTCAGATCACTTCAGCAATTTGCCAGAAAAACACAGATTTTGAGGAACAGACCAAAAATATGTGACAAAAATCTGGACATTCTGTGAAAATCTGGACAGTTGAGAGGTATGACAAAGAATTGATAGCAACATCATCATTATTCCCATGTATGCATTAGCATTTTACATATATTTTGTTTTAGTTCAATAAATATTTAATAAAAATAAAATTTGCTGATAATAAAGATTTGAATAATGTGTAACATTATGTGTGAATTTCCTGTATTTTTTCATTGTCTCTCTCTCCACCACACCCCTTTCCTCTCTTTTTCTTATTTTAAGTATGCATTCCTATGTCCTTTATTTTCTTTCTCACTCATTTCTGATGATTTTTCTACATCTCCAGAATCCTTAGGAGCAGCCCAGCCACGTGCCTCCCAGGTTACAGAATGTTTATACTATCCCTGTCCAGGACATTGTCACAGGGCTGAGTTGGTGGCACTGGAACTGTAGGCATCCTGGCACATGGCAGCCTGACAAGCCTCAGTGAACATGGGTTTTGAGACTTGGTTGATGACAGGATGAACACATACCTTATTATTATTTCTTATTTGCTTAGTCAGTAGGAATAACCTGCACTCACTGTATTCTTATATAAGTAAAGCTTAGCACTTGTGAAACCTGGGAATATAAATACCAGCATTACTGTTAGATTCATAGAAACACATTTTGCCTTTTGCAGCTTAGACTATATCCCTTTTTATTATAGAATCACAACCTGTGAGCCATGCTTCCTCAGCATATCTCCATGCTTAAGGCAGTTTCTTTTTTTTAAAACAGTTTTTATTAAGGTTTATAACAAAACAAAATGTTTACAAAGATTCACAAAGAAATTGCATTTTAAGCAGAAACCAACAAACACTACAACAAAACAAATAAAGTATTTACAACAGTGTCTGAAAGATAAAACATAACAAAATTGATAAAAATCATAAACGATTGTTTTAAATAGTACATACATCTTTATCTAATATGGATTTCAGATTGGACCACAAATTAAATGAAAAAGGTATTCTATTAGTCATCATTTCTAAACTCCAGGTTTCAATAAGAATATTTTTGAATTCTGCAAAAGAAGGCGTATGTTCAGATTTCCAATTTCTGGTTATTACTTTTCTAGCAACTGTTAAAACAGTCCATGAAATAGGATATTTAATTTTCTTAACACAATTAGGAATCGGAGTGTTAAACAGAATCAAAGATTTGGTCAATGTAAACTTATCATTAAAAAGTGTTTGTAAAAGATGATTGTTTTTTTCCCCAATATTGCCTCAGAGTTATACAATCATAAAACATGTGTGACCAGTCAGGTTTCCAATTTGATTTACATCTCTAACACAGCACCCTATTTTTAGTAATCAGTTCTAATCTATGAGGTGTGAGAAAAGCTCTGTTCATAAATTTCCAAGCATATATTCTTCATCTAAGGGATGATGTTGTAAACTTAGGCGATTCCAGAATTTTTTTTATCCAACTCAGAAGGTGACTTTTTATTAATTGAAATGAAATAGTTCCAGAAATTATCTGAAACATTTTTTGATTATTAATTATTCTACATTTAGAAGAGAGTTTACATTCAGAAACTGTATTTTTTGCATAGAAAATACCAAAACTGTTATTAAATTAGGCATTGATCTTGAATATCGAGGGATTAAGTTAATTTTATCTATTTTAAATTGTCTAACAGATTGAAGTTGCAACCATTCATATTTATTTAAATCAAAATTAATTATTAGATATTGTAATGTACTTAATTTTTCATCTTGTCAGAATTGAAACCAAACATTAAGATTTTTTTCTTTCAATAAAATATATTAGTCATAATGGAAGAGGCAATAAGATCCTTTGTATATGCAATTGGAAACAAAATAAATATCCAATTTTTATACATTATATTTTTATATATGTAATTTCTGAAGTCCTTAAATAAAAGTTTCATATAATATGTTAAGCTATCAGGAAATCTATTTAAGAGAAAGTAATATTTGGATATCCAAATAAATGGATTATTTATTATTGAAAGTTTAATGAAGTTAGTTCCCTCATTTGCATTAAAACACAGACTTTCCCAGAATGTCTTCCATTTAGCTGAATAATGTCCATCTAATAATAGTAAGAAGGTCATAATCATAGAAGAAATAATGTAGAGTTTTATATCTGGAAAAACCTATACCACCTAGGTACCAATCTCTCAAATGGTGTGTAAGGGATATCCTAGGTTGGTTTGGTTGCCATAAAAGATTCAAGATCAACCTATTAAATTCTCTAATTAATGTTTTTGTTGGCATTAAAGAAATAGATTGAACAACATAAAGTATATTAGGTAGAATAATCATTTTAATAATTCAAAGTTTTTCATCCATTGAAAACAAAAAATATTTCCACTTAAATATTAGATTGTTACTAGAAGAAATGCATTTAGCATAATTTAATTTTATTATATACTTCAAAGTGTCAGTTAATATAATACCTAAGTATTTTAAGCCTTCTGATTTGACTAAATATTTGATATATTTTTGATTGCAAAGATTAGTGTCAGAAGTTATAGAGAGAATTTTTGTTTTATCACCATTAAAAAATAAACCCAATTTTTTTTGAAAGAATTCATAAAATCAAAAGTGGCTTGTAAAGTTGAATTTGTTCCATCAACCGTAAGAAGTATGTCATCTGCAAAGAGTTGTTCTTTGGAATTTATTTCTGTATTCAATTCTATTCATTTAATTTTTGGGTTCATTCTTATATAATTAGCTAAGGGTTCCATTAAAAGAGTAAAAAACAAGGGAGAAAGGGGACAGCCTAGTTTAGTTCCTTTATAGATTGGAATATTTTTGTGGTAAATATGGGACAATCTTGATATATACACAACTACCTTTATATAAATGAGAAATTAAATTAATTAAATTTTCAGAGAAGTTGTAGGCCTCTAATGTAAGAAATAAATAATCCCAGTTAACCGAACCAAAGGCATAATTTATGTCTAAACTTATTAAGGTTAAATTCTTATTAGATGTGGTTGCGTAGTCAATAATAGTTAAAATCTTTTAATACTATCAAATGTATTCCTGTTTACAACAAAACCCATCTGATCATCATCTACTAGACCAGGAAGAACATTTTTAAGCCTATTGGTATAAATGGATATAAAAATTTTATAATCAACTTTTAAAAGAGAAATTGGCCTATAAGAAGAACATTTAGAAGGATCTTTATCTGTTTTTTTTTAAGATAGGGGAAATGAGAGTATATTTCCAGGATGGAGGAATATTAAACAAATCCTGACACTGAGAGAAAACTTGCTGCAGTATAAGAATTGATTCATTGGGAAATCATTTAGAAAGATCTGGAATGATTCCATCATTACAAGGGGCCTTATTTTGTTTTAATTTATTGATTTGTTTTTTAATCGCTATGAGTGAGATTGGTATATCTAATGTCTTAATTTGCTGTTCTTTTAATGTATTCTTAGTATGTTTCTTAATAAAGGTGCTTATTTTTTGTTTCAAATCCATAATACTTGATTTCTGATTAATTTCAGTAAAATAATTTCTAAATTCCTTTAAAATATCTTCTATATCAGTTACCATCTTCCTTTTACTAGAGTAAATCTCTCTAATATGATACAATTTGTGTAATTTCTTAGTTTTAATTGCTAGCTTCTTAAGAGATTTAGGATTAGTAGAAAAGTTTATGTGTCTAAATCTCTCTAAACTAATCTTAGTCTTGTGATTTAATATTTCTAAGTATTTATTGTTTAGGGCATTAATATCTCCTGTATTGTTAGATTTGCTTGTCTGTTTTTGTAATTTAATTTTGTCAATCTTTTCCTGAAGGGTTTTTAGTGCCTTATCCCAAAACTTTCTCTTATTTATGTACCAATTAATTATTCTTCCATATAAGTATGCTTTCAGAGCATCCCATATATAAATAATAGATGTGTCTTCAGAATTATTAAATTTAATAAAATTATTAACTTCAGAAATGAAAAAATCTCTAAAATCAGATAAATTAATAAGATATGCAGTTATTCCTTTAATTTGAGGATAACAACTAGAATGTAAAGGAGTTCAAACGTTATTGCATTGTGATCAGAAATTGGGCATTAATAAACTTTAACTTTAATAAAATGTTTAATTAATTGATTTGAAATATATATTCTGTCAATTCTAGATTATGTGCCAAATCTTGGTGAGAAATATGTGTAAAAGAGTGAACTTGTATCTGGAAAATCATTTATGTCTTTAATATTGAAAGATTCAGCAAATTCAGTCAAGTTTTTAACTGGAGATGAAATCATTATCTTCCTGAAAACAGTAGAATCATTTTCTTTACTATACAATTAAAGTCTCCTGCTAATATGATATTCCTTTTGGAGAACTGACTTACTTGCTCTAGCTGTTGTTTAACTGTATGAGTACCTATCCCAGGAATCCAGTAAGCATTAATGATTGTATATATTTTTTGTTAAGTTCTAGAATAACCACACATAACATACCCTTGTCATCATTATATGTATCTAATATTTTAGAAAAAGAAAGGGAGTTATTCCATAATATAGCAATCCCCTCTTTTTTCTTGATGATATGAACTAGATAATACTGTGTACGTCTTGTTATTAAGTCTCTCTATATCTTCCTTTAGTAAATGTGTTTCTTGTAGAAGAACAAGATTAGAATTAAGCAGGTTCAGATATTTATATAGCTCCCCTCTTTTGCAACTGTTATTAAGACCATTGATGTTAATGGAAATACATTTTAATGTAGACATTTGTGGAAAGAATTCATATTACTAGTATTATATATTTGTAGATGACTAGAAGTAATCAAGTATTTATATGTCTTTACTGTAGTTATATGAAATGTGGTCCAGTTGTGTGCCAAATGATATAAAATTAATATGTAAATCAAATAAATAAAAGTTTCAGAGACTAAAAGATAGCTAATAGAAACTCTATACAGGAAAAATAAATTTGAGTACACCTTCTCCCTCTTCATGGATTTCAAAAGACTTCTGATTCAAACAGAATACTGTTTGAATCTACCACTCTCTCAGTAACAGCATTTAAGTCCTCTCTGCCATAATAAATTAATAGAACATTGGCTTCAGACAAAACATGGAATTTAAATACTGAATACCTTTTTATGTAGTAATATAAAATAAAATCTAAAATCTTAACTATTGTTAAAATGTTATAATTTCTCATAAACTAGGTACATAAATATATTGTTGATTCAAACAACCTAGTAAATGTAAACAGAGTTTCCTAAAAGTCAAGTTTTGAAATATAATTATAAAGTATAAAAGGTATCCATTGAAATATAGGATGAGTGTTATAAGATAAACAACACAGCAATAGTACTCTTTAATAATGATTGAACTAAGATAATAAATGTTATGAAAAATTGTAAACTGACTAAGAATGTAAGTGAAAGAAACTCTATTAAAATATCTATTATGATAGTTGAGTAAAGTAGTACATGTTGAATAGGACTTAATTATCTCTAATATTATACTAATATGTTACAAGATAAAGTTCAGTTCACCACTTTACTTATAAAAATTAAATTCAATCCTGAAGATATAACTTATGCAAACATGAACATAATAGAACTTGAAAATATGCATGTACTGTAATAATGTTAGCCTTTAAATCAAACGCTTCTTTAATATGTATAAAACTGGAATGAAATGAAATTAATGATTCCATGTTTGCCAAAACAGTAACCATCTGCCTGAGAAAAAATATTAAAGAATGGCCATCCTAATGTTTGTAGAAATTAGAGTGAATAATTAGGCATTTCTGCATCAAACCCCCCATCACATATCCCAGAAGCCATACCACCCAACTAAATCTGACTCCAGCTTATTTATACTTTTAACCCCAAAAATCAGAACAATGAAGATAACAACAAGCCAGAAACAGGGGAGATCTAATCATTACTATAAAAAATTCAGAAAGAATACAATCAATAGCAACAAGTATTAAGTTATAGCAATCCAGACATACAAAATAGAATCACTGAGCTAAAAGTTTGTTAACAATAGTAAGACAGAAATAAATCATTAGAAATAATACATAAACCTGAGCATTGTGCAGCACTATACTTATATAATGTACGGTTATTTATAGACAGGGATGTAAGTAGGCAAGTACTGACTGGTGTTTTCCACTCCTTCTTCCAAACATTGTCTTCAGTAAATGAGTGAGATTGCTTCCTTATGGAAAAGGGAATACTGAAACACACAATCTTGAAAGTCCCCTTGGGTCACTCAATGAAAACAATATCAGAAATGGTTAGACCATTAGGTGTGTGCATGTTAGAAGAATTGTATGTGGTACTGGGTCTTTGTTACCCACAGTTAGTAAAAGTCCATCCAAAGTCTGACAAAAATAATTTACTATCATAGCAGCCCCTGTATTAGTTGTTTACCCACCTCCCAAAAGAACTAGAAATTATCTGTAATCTACTACCTAGAAAAAAAACATGATACATCATAAAATCTGCTGTGGACAGAAGGTCGTATCAGTGTCACATGTACTAGATGGAATATGAGAGTTTTATCTTAGTTGTCTAAAAATCTAAAGAAACTTACAAGAAAGCACGCTCTACTCTTAGCTGTATGATAAAGTACAAAATAGCAGATCATCCCTTCTAGTTGATCTTGTAAGATACTAGATTGTTAATAAATCGACACCGAACTTAATTTGGTTTACAGTTGTAAACACTGATAAGACAAGGATGTGATTTGGACTCATCTAACTTGTCTCTGTGACCACACAACCTTTGCAACACTACGGTCTCGAAAGATAGCTGTGTGCTCCATTCACAACACCTAGGGCAGACTTATCAAACTCCTAAGGGGAAATAGAGGCGCCAACTCAGAGCACAATTAAGAGAATACCAATCAAACCATCAATACCAGAATATTTCCTAAATGTCCACTAATATATGCAGTAAAGACTCATTTTGCCTTTGAAGCAATGCAGGGGACAACATTATATCTACAGACATAACTTTTATTTTGGCACGACAGTGAAATCTGATCCCTTGAGCAAGCTGTGGGTATTGTTTGCCCTGTGAATTCTCATGTGTTTCCAAAAAGGTGATAATATTAGCACTGTCCCCCCACTCTCACAGACAATCAAGTGTGCATGAGTGAATATAAGGGTGTGGGGTGGCTAGCATCAGTGAGTCACAAGCACCACTTTAAAATATAATAAAAACTTTTAACTGAGCGATTGCCAGGATTAAGTCAAGCTGGTGAATATACTCAGTAAACAATCACTTTCTTTTAAAAGTGCTCATTGCTTTTGTTAAATATTCTGAACTTCATAAAGGAACACTGTCTCAAATGTGTCACTACATATTTAGGCACCTGAAGACTGAAGTTCGTGTTTTACAATGTAGTCACCAAAGTGAGCATTTTAACATTATAACAACTTCCTGCTCTAAACAGGTCAAAGTTCGTAACTGTCTTGATAGCTCTACAGCTTTGCAATCATTAAGAATTATGGGCTTTCAAATCAAAAGGGCTCAAGACTTCATTCTGTAGTTCTGGTGAAGCTTAACTGTTTTAGTGGGAACCCTCTATAATATGACAGCACATATCTTATCCAATAAGTGAACAACTAGCAAAAAAAGTTGCAAAAGCTTCCCCACAAACCGCAACACTGTTAACAGCAGTGAAATTTGGATGCTTAAATCTTGAGAACCCTACAACCATCTATACAGCAACAAAGCACCTTGAAACCATAACAAAAGCCAATCATTCAAGAAATAAATAAAAATAAATAAATAAATAAAATAAACAGCAGTATAACAAAATATAAAGAAGCACACATAATGCATCTCAAATGCTTAGTATCAGCAAGTGTTAACCATCTGATACAAAGTTACCCTAAACACAAACAGACAAAATTACCATTAATCTCTCAATCTATAAACACACATTAGTTGTTAAACTGTACCTAATTATCAAGTGTTCGGAATAAGTTGAATTAACTTACTTTTGAAATGAGAGATTTCCTTACTACCTGGAATAAATATAATAAGAATTTCAAAGCATATGAAGAAAATAAAACATGTAACTGAATGTCATTGTAATAATAAAGAAAACAGTCATTTATCTTTCAGCCTTTTCTTCTCCTCTGAAGATTTCCAAGATCCATTCTCCACAATTCTTTTTAATGAAGGGCTTGCCCATTCTGTTTCCTCTATTTTATCTATTATTTTTTTTGTTTTTATAAAAGAAATAGCAGAGTCAAGGTCTTCAAATGTTTTAATTCCATCTGTAAGAAATAATTTCAGTCTGGCTGGAAACAGGAGATGCACTTTCATCTGGTTCTTTTTGAGTTCTTTTATAAGAGGTTAAAAGAGCTTTCTTTTGGAAATAACTGCAGAAGAATAGTCATTGACAAAGCGTACAGTACTGTCATTTATTTTTATAGGAGATTTGGACCATGCAATTTTCAGCACTAGTTCTTTATCTTGAGTTGAAATGAATTTTACTATAACAGATCTGGGAACATTTTTATTTGGAGATGAGACAATGGATCTGTGTGCCCTTCAATCCCATATGAAAGGGCTTCAGGAAGATTCAAAATAGTTGGTAACCATGTAGTTATAAAACTCATCATATTAGTTCCTTCTATGTTGTTTGGCAGACCAAAGATCTGTATATTATTCCTTCATGATCTGTTTTTTAAATCATCTAATTTATTTTGCAGGATAGTGTTCTGTTTCAAAAGAAATTCAATGTGATTCTCACCCTCCTGAAGTCTTCCATCCACATCCATGAGAGACTGCTCTGTCAGATATTTGGGATTTCTGAAGTTGCACTTCTTTATGAATTAAGTCCATCTGCTTTGAACATTTCTGTTCAAAAACATCTATTTTTGTGTCCATTTTCTCTAATTTTAAGGACATCTCTTGCAGAGTAGAAGACAAAGATAAAAGCTCTTTCTTAAGAGAAGATTCTGAAGAATTGTTCTTAGTGTGACTCATCTCTCAGTCAAATAAGTTGTAGATATTTGTCTGAAGATTTTGACAGGAAAAATTCAGAAAAAGATTATAATTTTTCAATACAATCCACAAATAGGTTGATAGTAGTTGAAATATGTCAAAATATGTCCATTTAGATTGTTTTTGAAGTTTAATTCCTGTCAAGAATATGAAAACTGGCAGAGCTGGAAAATATTAAGCTGTTAAGATGGAAAGTCTTGTTTAACATGGCATATAGTTCTGTAACAGAGGTTGGGAGGATGTAAACAATACTAGCAATATTTAGCAGTATGCTGTAAATTACCATAACAGTCAACCTCCCTATTTGTTTTACTCCTTTTCATAAGTTATGACAACACTAATTAGGATATCAGTAGGCCTGAGAACTTCATTCCTATTTAGCCAAGATTATAGATCTAGATATAGACCAGAATTTTCATATCAGGGCTCATTCATGCAAAATAGTTAATTTTAAAAATAAATTTTGGGTAGTTGTAAAAACTGATAGAGTAATGACAAAAGTATATGTTTAGGATATTTAGGTGAGGAAGTAGGCTGGAGATTTATGACCAATGACTTCTCAACTTGACACACAAGTCCACATTAAACATCTTTAAGGACAGTTGCAGAAAGAGAGTTAAAACTGAGATGTGTGAGTCAGCTGACAGGAAATGATGTAACACTGCCTATAATAAAGTCTGGCAAGTCTAGAGGTTAGTGAGATGGGATTAGTTGGTATGAGCTTAACCCACAGAAACAAATGAAAACAAGGATTATGCCTTCTAGAAAAAAAAGAAAGGTTCTTTCTCATGTGGCAGGCATTAGGGCTGTGTATAGTTGAGTGGATAGTTTAAGATCTCCCAGCAAAGGCCTATTGATGCGTTTTTGTCTCCTATATGTAATAAGGCAAGGCTGCACTACTCTGTCTGAAGCATACAAACATCAGTAACATCTAATCAATGTAGGTTAAGCATGCAGGGTATTACTTCACAAAATAATCACAGTATCAGCTGTATAATATATGAGTTGTAAACATCCTGTAAGCATACTTATACAATTTTCTCAAAGTATCTAAACATTGAAATGCAATGAATAATAATGGTAACAGCTGTCACTAACTTCACCTTATTTTTCAATATTTCATATTCCTTAGGCAGGAATGTGTAAGTTCCTTTTTCAACTGCAGCCTCCAGATTTTGTCTGGTTAAGTAACTTTTAATCAAACTAGCTATATGTATGCTGTAGAAAAAAGAATCAATCCCAACATTAGAGAATGATTGAAGCCCATTGATTTATTCTATTTCTATAACTCTCTGCTAACATACCAGGTAGAATATTCACATCTTGACATTATTTATTGTGCAGCAGTGAAGCAGTTGACTTGAGTATGTATGCTAAATATTAAAGGATGATTGTTTTTTTGTCTCTGCATAATGCTCTGCAGGCTCAATCCTCATTAGTGTGATGATTTGCAAAGTCCTCCTACTTCATAAAGTAATAAACTGGCTTTACATTTGTGAACTAAAATGTGAGAACCAAGCAATGAACTCTGCTATTGACAATGAATGGGACATATCTACAGTAGTGGCATGTTATAACTATTTTTAATTGCAATACTGTTATAAAATCTTACTTGGAAAAAAAAAAACAATACTAGCAGTAAAAGTAATGCTTTTTTTTTCTTAAATTGGGGTGAGTGACAGAGAGAGAGCGAGAGAGAGAGGGAGAGAGAGTGTGACATACAGATAGGCATTACTTTTAATCTATCTACAATGTAAGAAATGCCTTCATATAGGTTTCGTTAGCTCAGACAGTCTGTGAAGGTGTGGGAGCCAAAAAAAAAAAACAATGTTAATGTGAGTATTTTTAATGCCTGCATAAACTGTACATTATGCCTCATTCTGTGGTTCAAAGATATGAAGAAATCATTTACCCCAGCACCACAACAGACATGACAGTCAGCCACCCTAAAGCAGCGGTGCAGAAGTTAACAACAGTTTTCCAAAGCCTGTCATTTCTGTTTATTAAAAAGACACATTTCCTATAAATGGCTGGAAGATACAGTTAAAGATGTTCAGGCAACAGACGCACAAACATCAGAAATTCTGACACTGTTGTGTTCTATCAGTGAATCAGATATCTCTTTGGTCAAGTGAACTCTAACTGCATGAGCCTGAGATATGTGCCAGAAAACCTCATGCTTTCATGAAAAACTTAACAAAAGTATCAAACATAGTGAGATGGTTTGTTTCAATTAATGGAATGAAAACCTACATTGGTTAATGGAAAGAAGAATGTGCCAATAAAATGTATTATGATTTTATGTTTGCACATCAGAAATGGATTATATCAGACAAGATTTTTGTAGAGTTTCAGAATGTAAGTGACAAGATATTGACCAAGAATGATAATTGAAATAAAAATCAAGAATGCTAGCTAGCTAGCTAGTGTGAAGCAATATGCTTCAAAAAACACACAAGGAGGTGACCAGAGGGGTGAGTGCTAAGGAGGTGGGGTGGGTACAATTTTAAGACTAAGATTATTTAATGTAGTCAAGGCAGATACTACCAGTGGAAATAAAAATATAATTCATTTATTCATGAGTGACACTAAGACTGTAGAACTGAATGCTGTGTCAAGAGTCAACACATCAGTGGGAGGGTAGGGTCCTTAATGTAAAACCCATACCAGCTGTAATATGATAGCTTATCACCTGGCCCTCACCTGTTCACGGTGTGTAGTGGCTCCTTCCTATCCTACCCTCTGGGTGTAAGACTTAAGAACTGCCCTGCCCAGTGTGTGTGATACTGGTGACATACAGCATGAATGGGAAAACACTGAGGGTGTTTGAATAAGAGAGGCAGCAACAGAACATCTTAAAGTGAGCAGTAGCCCAGAAAGGAGTGAGTGACTATATTGCGTTTGTTAAACAACCACTCACTTTTTTTCAGAACTGTTTATTGATACAGCATTGTAGCTCTGCAACATTCCTTTAATAGTTACACACTGAAAACCTGGAATGGATAACAATCCATTATACAATATAAGGGCATGTTTTTCTATGCGAGAAAATTATCCCCTTATATTATACATTAATATTACACAGGGTCATAGATTATATCAAGAAACAAAAGCCCATAGTGTCAGATCTGATCCTTATGAAAATAGGTTATCAAAAAGCCATAAACAAAGCAAAATGAAACCAAAACTGTAAATTAAAACCTGAAACACAAGGAAAATAACCAAGTCACACAACGCACTCAAAAATAAATACATAAGTATATACTGAAATAAAATAAATATTCAGTCAGCATCATCTCTTCACATATTTTCCTTCTGCATAGCAAGTTCACAGCTACAGAATGACTGAGATGTCAGGAATTAAACACAAACTGCAGTCTTTAGTTGTACCACAGTTAGTTTTTAACTAAACTGACCACTCTGTGGTTCAGATGCAGAAGTATGTCAGTGTCATATGACAGTAAAACCTCAAGCCTCAGGGTTTCAGTAATTGTGGCATCCTTCAAACAAACTGCTCCCTATTGTTACACATGTATGGGAAGGGAAAATGGAATTATAGCCGCCTTCCTAATTTTTGTGCAGACTTGAAATGGTAATAATAAAGTGGAGTGCAGTGAGTTAGGGAGGTGTCTCCTTACAAAAAGTGGTATCTCATATTTGCTTTGTTTTGGACTGGGGCAGTATCAGTTACTTGTTTTCTGCTGCCATGACTCATTAGTTTAGGCAATGAACTGTTAATGTTCTACTTCCTGTGGTTCTAGGTTTGAGTCTTGCATTTGTCTAGTGAACGACCATAAACAAGTTATTTATCCAGTGATTGCTTTGCGGCAATTGATAACTTTGTCTAGGATCCTTAATGGTTGAAGGGTTTATCCATTTTTTTAATACTGACAGAACTAAAGACTGTTATTTAAACAAGATCAAGGTCATTCTAAGTATAGTAAACTGCAAATGCTATTAATATTGCCAGAAGACTGCCCACCTATTAGAACAAGATGATACTACTAAGCACTCATGATTAAAAACAGATGTAGGACTGGAATTGCACCAACATGTAATTAGGAAGTTCTGTATCAAGTCAGCATTCTTACTTTTGGTAAATGTAAACATATTGTGAGCTGTTTGCCCAAACTACTTTCATTGTTAGTGGAACATTTTTCTTTCTCTGCTGTTGTGTGACCTTGAAGTTGGCATATATAAGTTTTTTTTTTTGGGGGGGTGCCCACAAACATGTCACAGATATCATATACTTCTAGTTTTGTCTTGATTGTGATTTTCAATTATATCTGCATGTCCTGCAAAAAATTATAGTGGCAACATTTTTTTTTTAAATAATAGCTTTGACATTTTCTCTCCTGAAATATATTCTAGTAAACTGGAGCTTCCCATTCAGATAAGGTAAATGAGTTAATTAATTTTTCTTGTGTACAGTGCAGTTTGCTTTTGATTTCACCAGAAAATGTATTTTAATAATACTTAAAGGAGACATACTAGTTGCTTCTACGAAATTTTACAGCGCTTTGCAAAAATACATCTGTCCAGTTGCATTATTTAGCTTACTGCCCTGTCCTTGAAAAAAGTATCATTACCCAGGACTGTACGAACATTGCAAAGTATGGCTGTTACTTTTAATCTGGTCCAGGAGTTTATACAAGTGACCCCTTAATTATAACATTCTAACCAGGAAAGACCTTGTGTAATAACAGTGTTTCAGAACTCAAGCCATTTCCTACTTTTCTTATAAACAGCTTTCTCCTGAATGAAACAAATAGCGCTGTATAGAAAAACTCACACAGTATCCAAACCAAAATATAAATATTAATTTTGGGTTTGAGGGCTGAATTTTTGAACATCAAAGTACATAACTACACATTAAATACATAGATCTTTCAAATACCTCTTTGTCTTTCTCAAAGAAATTTTTCTCATACCGGAAGACCATAATTCATAAGCTTTTGGCTAAGCTTTGTATGTATTTTCAAAGGAACTTCAGGAATGTCAAATAATCTTTGAAAGGTAAGGATGCATTAATCTGGTAGCTGTTTTTAAATACTGAATCCATGTCAATAACAGTCAGATTTCTTTATGATTTTTGTTGGTATTGCTGGCGGATTTACAATCAATTTCCCTGATAAGTGTGAAGAATGTGGTACATTGTACATCCAAAATGAATAAGGGAGCACCTTAGGCTCTAAAAATGGTTTCAATAAGTTCTGTTCAACTGAAGTTGCACCAGACCGAAGATTAGACTGTGACTGTTACACAGGCTTATGATCCAATAAATATAATGAAATCATAACGTAACAGAGGCTCAGCATATATCTCTGATAATCAATAAAGCATGCATTTGAGTCTCAGGGAGTGGAGTTCTTTAGACAGGTTATTTATTACGACTTCTGCTGCGACCACCTTCTCACAATCAACCTTTACCCACTGACTCTCTTTTTCTCACTCCTACCTAACAGGTGATACGTGCTCCACAGTATCTTGTCTCTTATTTTTTATTTATCTACTTATAACCCCCCTTGAACCTATCTTTTGTTTACAGGTTCATAGGTTAGTACTATGCAAGTGGTTTGAACAACCATATGTAGCCCAGCCATACACCCTTGGAAGTATCCCAAGTACAGTATGTTTACATCCCTTCTTGATAAGGGCATTGTTACTAATCCCTGGCCCAATCAGAACATAACCTGAAGCACACAAAGCTGGTATCCCTTTAACATGAATGCTTGTCCTACATATAGGGAATCCTCTGAGTACTGAACTTAACCCTTCAAGAAGACTTATTTATGTTAAAGTACATGTTGACAGTTTTGGAGTTAGTGTTCTTAACATTACCAGTATTTCTGAAATGGAAAAGACATACCAAAATTAGTTCTTTCATAACCTCATAACCTGAAAGGCAAGGTAGAGGTCTCTACATAAGAGTCTGTATGACACCCAGAAAGTGAAATAGCCTGCAATCTATCAAGATAGTGAAGGTAGGATCATAGGATCTTAGGAGATTACTAGGCTAATGGCTCTGGGGCCCTTACATGCCTAGCCAAGAGTTTATCCCCAAAAAAGAAACCTCAATCAGCACCTGTCATCCCTGTCAATGAGAGACACAGGTGGAACCCCTGGGACAAATTTATGGTTGCCCATCCACTCATCAAGTCTGTGCTTGAAGAGGGTCAGCTATGCACTTTGCTTGACGTGTATGGGGAGTCTATTCCAGGGACAGGGCAGCCTCTGGGAGACAAACCTGTCTCTCCAGCAGGTTTTGTTAAAGTCATATATTAAAGTTAAGCCTTTTGACTGGGTACTACATGAGGAGTTAGACTTAAGGATATGGAGTATATCTAGTAGAGCAGGGTCTGAGATTGCCTTGTAGGCGAGACACAGAGCACCTCTGAACAATCTGTATGATACAGTGTAGAGTGATAGTGATTTCAACCTGTCCACATAGGACAGGTGTTGGACGCCATGGATTCTCTTTGTGAGGTATTTCTGTGGTCTTTCCAGTTGGTGTAGGTGTTCAGAGAGGTTCATATGAAACGAGGCACTCTACTCAATTATTGGCCTAATGAGGGAGGAGTACAGAGAGGTAATAACATCCTTTTTTCTGGATGCAGTCCCTTTACTTATGAGATGAAACAAGTAAAACGCTTTTCTGACCACTGCTGCTACATGATGGTCAAATGTAAGATTGTTGTCAACTTGTGTACACAGGTCTCTCACCACAGATTGTGTGCTTAGGGGGTTGCCACAAATGTAATAATCAGTAGAGGCTGTGTTTGTGCCGAATGGTATGATAATACATTTTTTTTTGCATTTAACTTAAGGCCATGACTTTGGCACCATTTGTTGCTGTGAGATCCTCTTGAAGTATGTTAACATCATTTGAGGAGTCAATGACAGCACCCAGCTTACAGTCATCTGTAAATTTGGTCAGCCACAGGCCTTTTGTCTTTGCCTGGATCTCTGAGAAGTAGATGCCAAAGAATAGGATCTCAGGACAGATCCCTGGGGGACACCACTAGTGATAGGTCTGCTGTCAGAGGTAGTGGCACCTATTCTGACCTTGTGGGTGCTATCAGTGAGCCAGTTGGCCACCCACCTGATGAAAAAGGGCTTTATGCCAAGTTCTGTTAGCTTTTCAATGATGCCTTAGTGGGGGATTCTGTCAAAGGCTTTGGCCAAGTCGAGGTAAGCTGTATGTCTGACTTTCCCTCATCCAGTGCCTTGGTGACAGCCTCAAAAAAGTCATCCAGGTTCAGCAGGCAAGATCTGCCCTTGACAAACCTGAATTGGGTGGGATCAAGTGTTTGGAGATTGCCTATGTCCTTGTTTACGAGGTCCATAATAATACGCTCCATGGTCTTACAGATCAGCCTTGTTTCCAGGGTTAGTAGTGGCACCACCTTTGTGCAAAGGGATGACAATGGCAGTTCTCCACTCTGCTGTAATGAAGCCTGTACTTAGGCTATGGTTGAATAGAGTGCTCAATGGCAAGGCTAGTTCATACTGGAGATGTTGCAGAATACAGCCTGGGATACTATCAGGTCCCATGGAAGCTGTGTTCTTTGCCTTGAATAGGGCCTCTAACACTAGCCTTGGCCATACCTCTCAACTGTACTGAATTCCTTAGATATTAGTGGTTTTGAGGGCAAAATAATGGGGTGCCATGAATTTACAAGTGGCCCCCTCAGTTCCTGATTTCTTTTTTATTTTATTTACAGTTTTGAAGAGCTGCTGATATCATCACATCATTGCCAGTGGCTGGGGCATGCGTGATGATGTCAGCTTTGTGAGACAGTGCCTGACTGCCTAGCAGACTTTCAGAGACACAGCAGATTTAAAATAAAAAAAAAAAAACTTCAATTGAACTTATTAACACCCGCAGCTTTACCATAACTTACTGGCAGTAGCTTGAGGAGGAAACTCTAACTTTATTGGATATATTTCAGAGAGCTATGATGGAAGGAAAGCTAATATAAGATTCTCTAATCCCTACCATCAGTCGGCTCATTTCTGCTGAGTAAATGAGTTTATGATCAAATGAGTTGTTTACAGATACGATAATGGTAACTATTTAATGCATTCATTGAGACGAGCACAGAGAGTGATGTTCGCCGTGTGGCTGGTGGGCTACAGCCAGGTTGTAGGAGAGCTGCTGAGTGTGCCTTTACTTGCAGGTCAGTCAGGATTTACGTGCCATGCCAACAAAGAGGAGGGAGGGAGGAAGGGAGGAAGGGAGAGGGACTGGGGCTCTTTCTCATGTTTTATATGTTCAAAATACGTTCTGTGCTATAGCCAAAGTCCCACCAAACAAGAAGTACAAAGTCCAAGAACAAGAATGGTAGGACACTGCTGTGGTTTCTTCCTCCTTTATTAAAACACACAAATAACCAAGGATGAGCGCTTTCGGGTGGTAACCCTTCTTCAGATAATTTGAGAACAAACATCCCAACAATTTAAATTGTCAAAGAACCAATGAATTGTCAATAAAAATTCCGCCTTTTTTGCAAGGCGGGCTTTAAAGGTACAATGTCATTCAGTCCTGGATTCCTATGGGCCATCAATTCCAAAATCCATTTAGATTCTAAAGACTCTGTTAGAAGTTTAATATCTCCTCCCCTATTATTTTGTCTAACATTTGCTATAGCTCTAAAGTGAAATGTATGTGTAGGATTCATTTCTATGTGCCTATAAAGGGCATTATGTACATCCTTATTCCTTATAGAGGACAAATGTTGTGATACCCTCACCTTAAACATATTATTGGTCTTTCCCACATAGAACCCAGGACATTGTAAACACTCTGCCAAATAGACTAAATTACTAGTCCAGCAAGTTGACGTTGCCTTGAAATTAAAAAAACTTACCACTGACAGGATGAACAAAGGTGGTATCCTTATTGATACAGGAACATGTTTTACAAAAACCACATGGAACACTGCCTGCTGTATCCTTAAAAGGTTTACTTGTAGTTAAAGTTTTTTCCCCACATAGCAGGTCTTTCAAATTTTTGCTCCTCCTGTAACCAAAGCTAGGTCTAGGCCCTATAATACTTCTTAACTTGTTGTCACTCCTCAGTATATTCCAATTTTTATTTACTATACCCCTTATATCTTCTATATTGCTGCTATAAGTTAGAAACAATTTGGGGTCTTCCGATCTATACTTGATGGGTGGGGGTGCATTACCTTCTCCTGTTCTATATCTAAGCCACGGTTTAAACCTATTGTCCCTTTTTTGTTTATTGCTGTCGACAACCCTATTAACGAATTCTTCTTTGTATCCCCTATCACAAAAATTAAATTTTAACTTGGTCACTTCTTTCTCAAATTGAGTATCCTCCACGCATAATCTGGATGTCCTACCTATCTGGCCCTGTATGATGTTCGGGAACATGAAACGAGGATGCATGCTATCAAAGCATAGCAAAGGGTTCTTCCAACACTCCTTCCTCTGTAGACAGGATGAAAAACCTGTCTCGGTGTATGAAATACACACATCTAGAAAATCTATCTGTGTATCTGAGTATCTTGTTGTGAATCTGAGAAAAGATGTGGTACAGTGTAAGTATGCTACAAACTCCTCCAAAAGTTCAGAACCCCTCTTCCAGAGAATAAAAACGTCGTCCACAAAACGTGTATATATATATATATATATATATATATATATATATATATATATATATATATATATATATATATATATATATATAGATGTACTGCATCCATTCCTGATTGCTAAAGATAGTGGTCCTCTCCTAGTGCCAAAGAAGCAGATTAGCATAGGTGTTTGCACAGGGGGTGCCCATGGCTACCCCCTGTGCTTGTCTATATGTCTGTTTGGCCCCAATGAATGCATTATTCTCCAAAACTAGGGTCAATAATGTTCTGACCAAAGCTATTTTACTTTCATCTTCTCCCATCTCTCTCATAACCTCTCCTATGGCCAATGTGCCATATTCATTGCTAATAACAGTAAAAAGGCTCTGGACATCCAACGTTACCATCAAAAGGTCTTCCTGTGATGTCTTATTGTTAACTTCCCCCATTCTCTTTAAGAAATCTCCTGTATCTTTTAAAATGCTAGCCACCTTGTCTACATATGGACGAAGTGTATATTCAAGCCATATAGAGATGTTCTCCGTGACCCATCCTCTGCCCGAAACAATGGGTCGAAGAGGTGGGTCCACAGTAGATTTATGTAGCTTTGGTAAGGATTTGAAAATGGGAGTAACAGGAGTTTCTACCCATAAAAATTGTAATAAATCATCATTAATGTTCATTTCAAAATTCAATTGTTGCAAACTATTGTGTACCTTATCCACCAAAAGTTTAACAGCTATTGGATTAATCGGAATGTAAGTATCCCTATCCGATAATAAGCCTTGCAGTTTTTGCTCATAAAAAGCTGTATCAAGCACTACCACTGCTCCTCCCTTATCAGCCATTTTAACAACCAGATCTTTATTGTTGCTTAAATCCATCAGTGCTTTATTTTGAGCCTGTGTCAGATTATAAAATTTGTGAGATTCCTTTGCTTGAAAATAATCCTGTAAATCTTGTTCACAACTATTAATAAACAGGTTCAATGCAGGAGAGAAGGGTGGTACATAACAACTGGGCTTTTTCAATGAGGTACTGCTCTCATCTCTGGTCCCAAAAATACACATTAAAGCTAAATTTCTACAAAACATCATTAAGTCTAGAATAACTTCATTAAAAACACTAGCCCTACTGGGCACAAAGGACAAGCCTTTGTTTAGTACATATAACTCATCCTTTGTTAAAACATGTTTAGATAAATTAAAAACAATACCAGTATTGTTATTAAAAGTCATTCCAAAGTTCTCCTCCTCTTGTTCGGGTCTCTGTCTTCGCTGGAGGATCGTTTCCAAGCTCCTCGTTTCTTGACAGGAGCTGGAAGTAATTCCAAAAAACGTTGGCATCCCTGTGTGCTCTTAGGACGCACCCCCATACCTACTCCTTTGGAGGTTATCATTTCAGCTTGCAAAGAAGTTCCACTGACAGACATATTACTTGAACTTATGGTCGCTGTGCAAATGTTTTTCTCAGTTGGTGCTGCTAATTGAGAAGGCTGGATGTTGACATTATCGGTCCTAGGCTCCCCTACTTGTTCCTCTACTGTTTGTGCATCGTTGTAGTTGATATGCGGCAGGCCAGAGCCATCGGTCGTCTATCTATCCGTTGGTTTCACCGATTGCTCCGTGAGACTCCTCCCCTCCCGTTGACGTCGAGATGGCTTCCCAATGTTCGCTTCGCCCATGGTAGAACGTAGCCCTCTATTCCTCGGCCAAACGAAGATATTCCCATGTGTGAAATCTTCGTAGTCTCTTTTCAGCTTCTTTTGCATACGCAATTTCTCATCGCTCTCTGCTAGAGTGCCATATAGCTGTTGCAAACGTGTTGCATAAATAGATTCGCAAAATTCATTCTCTAGTTTGTTACGTAAAACCTCCTCTTCTTTACTGAGTAGAGCTATTTCAGGGGCAAAAAAATCATTAATAATATCCATATATTTAAAGCTAGTTTGGATATTCAGGGACTGCCATCGTGCTAGTAACTCAGGGTATCTTTCGCCCTGCGTGGGCATACATAAGATCCTCATTCCCCATGGTACTATGCCATACTGTTGACAGGCTTCTAAATGGTAGGTCTGCCATTTCAAACGTTGCAGTCTTCCTGCCTTATAACTCAAATTATGCAGCAAATTATCAAAGTTTTTATCCATGGCTACAGGAACTCTGTTGCTTACCAAATCGACCTTGCTGACAGTAAGCCCCAGGTTGAGCAGTGGATTTTCCTGTGCTAAAAAGCCATTGAAGCCCATACCAGAGGAATTACCTCTGATACCTCCTTCTGCAGGGTGTGCTTCTAAAGATGTCCCAGTCTTCTTATATTCCAGAGCATGCATAGCACAATCAAACAAAAACAGAAACAAATGTCCAAAATACGTTCTGTGCTATAGCCAAAGTCCCACCAAACAAGAAGTACAAAGTCCAAGAACAAGAATGGTAGGACACTGCTGTGGTTTCTTCCTCCTTTATTAAAACACACAAATAACCAAGGATGAGCGCTTTCGGGTGGTAACCCTTCTTCAGATAATTTGAGAACAAACATCCCAACAATTTAAATTGTCAAACAACCAATGAATTGTCAATAAAAATTCTGCCTTTTTTGCAAGGCGGGCTTTAAAGGTACAATGTCATTCAGTCCTGGATTCCTATGGGCCATCAATTCCAAAATCCATTTAGATTCTAAAGACTCTGTTAGAAGTTTAATATCTCCTCCCCTATTATTTTGTCTAACATTTGCTATAGCTCTAAAGTGAAATGTATGTGTAGGATTCATTTCTATGTGCCTATAAAGGGCATTATGTACATCCTTATTCCTTATAGAGGACAAATGTTGTGACACCCTCACCTTAAACATATTATTGGTCTTTCCCACATAGAACCCAGGACATTGTAAACACTCTGCCAAATAGACCAAATTACTAGTCCAGCAAGTTGACCTTGCCTTGAAATTAAAAACCTTACCACTGACAGGATGAACAAAGGTGGTATCCTTATTGATACAGGAACATGCTTTACAAAAACCACATGGAACACTGCCTGCTGTATCCTTAAAAGGTTTACTTGTAGTTAAAGTTTTTTCCCCACATAGCAGGTCTTTCAAATTTTTGCTCCTCCTGTAACCAAAGCTAGGTCTAGGCCCTATAATACTTCTTAACTTGTTGTCACTCCTCAGTAAAGCAGTGACTGGTGAGCAGGTTCATCACCACCATGCAGACCTGAAGAGACGGAAGCAGGATCTTATGAACCAATGTATCCAGGAGGCCCGTCATATGCATGATGCCCCACTACTAAGTAGGTAGCCATGGCATGCAGTATGTAAGGCATGCTAATATAGTCTAAATAATGGATAGGTATGTCTCAATATCCCTTCATTTACTTCACTGTTGCAGGTGTTTGTGCTATGAATCAGCAAGCCTATGCAGATAGGCTGCTAAGGCTGCGCCACCAGGCAGGTTAGTAATTATTCTGCATGTATTGTTATATGATATATGTGAGTGAGCATGACAAAAGTGTTGTAGCCCAATAATACAGCAATAAAATGTCCTGAATAAATCCTCTGCATGTACTGTTATATAACAAAAGTCAGTGAGCCAGAAATAGAGTGTAGTAACCCAGCAATCAAGGTAAAATAAGTCTGGAATACTATCTCTGCATGTACTGTCATAACATATAAGTGAGCAGGCCTGAAAAAGAGTGTTGTAACCTATCAAAAAAGGTATAATATGTCCTGAATATGTCTTCCATATGCACTCTAATATCAAATAAAGGAGAGAGCCTGTAGAAAAGAGTGTTCAATGTAATTAATAAAGGTATAAAACTTGGAGTGTGTCTGTGTCACTTACTTTGAAATGTTGCTGTACCCTTGCAATAAATAAATAGTACTGTTGCATTAGGTGCTGTCAACCCACAGTTGTGCAGTCCCATAAGAAGTGGATGAAGGAAGTGGCAGTAGCTGTGAAGCATATAACATTTATTCCCTGAATAAATCCTCTGCATGTACTGTTACATATCATAAGTCAGATAGCCAGCAATAGTGTAGTAACCCATGAATAAAGCAAAAACATGTCTGGAATACTATCTCTGCATGCACTGTCATAGAAAAAAAAGTGAGTGATCCTGAAAAACAGTGTTGTAACCTATCTATAAAGGTATAATATGTCCTGAATAGGTCTACTGTATGCACTGTAATATCAAATAAAGGAGAGAGCTTGTAGAAAATATTTTTAATGTAAAGAGGAAAGGTATAATACTTGGAGTGTGTTTGTGTCAGTTACTTAGAAATGTTGTTGTACCCTTGCATTAAATAAATATTATTGTCGTATTAAGTGCTGACAACCCACAGTTGTGCAGTGTCATATAAAGTGGATGAAGGAAGTGCCAGTAGCTGTGAAGCATGTAACAGTCCTCAACAGTTGTTAAATGTCTGACATGCATAGGTAAATCTGACACACGAGTAGCTTGTCAAGGTGTTCCCCAGAAATGTGAGTGTGCTACCTGAAATGTAGGTTTGTGAAGAAAATCAAGTGAAAATGTCACGTGAACACATCAAGATGTGCAGATACATAAATATATAAATAAAATAAAAGTATGTAGCAGTAACATCTGCATCTTGGACAGTTACTATGTCAGATATAGGTCAGGTATATAATGAACTAGCCAAACCCATAATGCAATCTAATGCATGTTGCCTAGTGTAATAATACATGTAGGGGATATACACCTGCAGTCAGTAGGAATGTAGTGTAGTGTACAGTTAAAGTAATAATAAGATGTTAATGGAGGTTTCTTTTTACACCCTACTCCATGTGCATAAACAATGCAATACCACACCTCAATGGGTATGTCTAATCTCATAACATTTGTTGGGACATATGTCCTATTGTTATATAAAATCTGCATTTACTTTGATGCATGTCCCCTGTTAAAACACCACAATCTTGGTGGCCTGTTGCCACCAATCATCCCTGCATGCTGTTGTAATGTCCATTGTCATTCAATATATGCATGTGTTATGCTTGCTGTTCAACTGTTGTAACCCTGGTTTGTTGGGTTAATGGGAATATTACTGCATGCTATTACAACTAATTTGGAATGCTGTTGTCTATGTTGTAATTAAACACACCTAATCACAGAATGTATGGGAAGAATGGTCCCAGCGGACCCACCTGTCCCTCCTCAGCTGGCAATTGCACCTGGCACCAGCAGGTCTGGTGCCCAGCCTGGGCTACCCTCCTCCGTTGGTCCTGTGCCACCTTCAGGTGGAAGCGCTGCAGGGGATCGGGCTCGTGCCCCCCTGCAAGCATGGGCGGAGAAGGGCCTCCTGTCGCCCTCCGAAGGATCTGGGTTGTGGTGCGTAGGGAGATCCAGCATTTAGTCGTTGATCTCCTATGCCAGCTCGAGGCGGGAGTGGCGCGACTCGTGGGTGAGCCTGCCCCTCCTACGCAGCTCCCAGCACAGCGACTCTCAGGTCTGTGAAGGTTCAGTGGTGACTGCCCATGGGTGGGGATCTCAGTCCCACTGTTACCATCTGTGGGCTCATGGGCTTGCGATTTCCAAACATCTGTCCCCATCAATTTTCACCCACCCCATGTGTCATACTCCGCCCCTGTATGCGTCTTGTTTGTCTTGTCTGTTTACCTACCCAACCTACCTCCCCAAATATACCTACTTCCTCTACCTCACTTTCCACTCTCCCCTGAAATAAAAAAAAAAAAAGGGCAATCTGTACCCGCAAAAAAATTACGCCCCATACATAGCTGCCCATTTTGCACACATGTCCGCTGGACATGTAAACTGATAATTATAATTGGTAGTACAACATACTTCGTTGTCCTCATCCCTCTCTCAGGGTGGAAGGTTTCAAATTTCACTCCAAATTTGCAACATATGCACAGCTTTTGTTGGTGAAGAAATGGGCAGCTATGGACCTTCCCTACACCCATCCTGCACATCCCGAACTTGTTTTCCTACTGTCTTTCCCTCTTTGTGCCCCCTTTTTCACCATTTTCCTATCTCCCCATTTTCTTTTCTTTCAAAGAAATTAGTACGGGGGTTAGCGGGAGTAAGCACTTTTAAGCAGTGGTAAGCGGGTTTAAGCGAGTGTGTGCATGTGTGCGCTTAGCTGAGCATCATGCAAACCCACGCAAACCTGCTTACAACTGCTAAAAAGTGCCTTAGTCACTCTGTGTCAGGGCCCTTGTTCTGCTCAGCAGCAAAATAAAATACCTCTGTCAATCTCGAACCCCAGACCTTGGGCACATTACACTGCATGAAGTTCCACTAAGCCACAACAGATATACAATACGTTAGTGCTGCAAAAAATATATCATGCATTACAATGAGTGAATGTAAAGGAAAAATAGGAAGGCCATAACACAAAGCTTGTTCTGTGGATCTTTACCAGCAATTGTTGTGGAATTGCATTACATGAGTGTGATGTGAGAAGCAGCCAATCAAGCAGAAAATAATGTTACAGAGGCACTTTACAACCCCCACACAGTATCATAGCAGGACAAACACTGGCATATCTGAGTAGGGCAGAAGCCATACCTCCTAACTGTGTCAACTTTCCAGGGATGTCCCTGATTGTGAAACATATTTTAGCTGTGTCCTTCTGAATCCCTCAGAAAAGTACTGATGTCAGTCAGAAAGGTGGGCTATTACACAATGAATACTGACAATAATAACAGTAGACACCGCTTGTATGTCATGAAAGGAGTACTAATCCATATGCACTGCTTCACTGAAGTCTACACCTACTGTCCCTATTATGTGTAAGGTGTACCTCACTTTCAACTACCTATCCCTGACTCCATGCAAAGATGTATCTGAGTGTTCCATAGGCCTGGCAGAGGCACAAACACACAGGCATATAAGCTATACTGCTGTTACACACTCTGCAAATAGCTTTGGTAGGACCTCCACAAGCATACCCTTATGTAGGAGTACAACACAGAAATACCAATGGATGTAGCCATGTACTGGTAGCAACTGACTGTAACAATGCCATTGTACCAGTGCTGAAAACACCTGTGAGTTGCACAGACAAAGAATGACAGTGTAACCTCTGGCTACCATCTGGATAGGTTGAAAGTTGGGAACTATGCAGACAGACCACCTGCCCTGATAAACTTACAGGTACACACCAATCCTGCAAGTCCAGTAAGATAATATTCACACATCAATGCATAATGCTCTATGTATGTATCCCCTCCCCCCCCCACAATTAAAAGATACACATGTGTTTAGGGTCTACCAAGTGTGTAGGTAGGCATACTCAGCACTGGAATTGTCCAGTCATCCTGTGAACCCTGTGCTAATGTCAACACTAAAAAACACAAACCCTGCAGAAGTGAGTACATTAATATTCCCAGTATAACAGTTCACAAACAGTTCATGTGCTAAGAGAATATGTCTCAATAACTACATTCGTATGGCAGTTAATTATATGAGTAGAAAAGAAACTACATAGTCACATAAATGTTGTGTAAGCATTTGTAGTGGTGAGTAAAACTCTACACTGATAGCTCAGTACTGAAAGTGGCAACAGTCAGGTCTGAGTACAACATGTACATCACTGTCTACACCTCTAGCTTCATTTATAAGATGTATACCAACTTTCTGACTTACACAACAGTGTCCACAGCAAACAAGCATGGGCCCCACTCTGGAAATCTGAAAGGGCTAAGCAACATACCTTAGCAATTTATAGCATTGGGTTGCTATGACAGTGAGTACTGCAAGTACCACTCAGCAGGCTGTATGCATTTACCAAATGCTGGGCAACAATTGGTGCAGAGGGCATCACATGCACATGTGCAGATACCTATAAAAGCAGATTGTACTTGCTATCCCCACATGCAATCATTACATTGCACGTTCAACCCAGTGAACAGCTCCTAGCACATAAGAAAAAAAAATAGGTAACAAATTTATATACCTAAACAAAACTAAGTTATCAATTAAGACAAAAAAAGCACAAAGCAAACAAAAGTAAGTCTCTGTACTTAATAAAAAAAAAAAAACATCAAAACATGCACAGACGGACCTGAAAGGGACATACAGGTATGTAACAGTTTGTAGTTACCGGCAAATAGTAGATGTTTATGAATAGTACTGTAAATCCTCTGAAACATGCATATGTGGCAGCAGTAGGTATGTATGAACTGATGCTATGCATAAGTATTGCCATGGAGAAATTGGTGTGTAGCTGTGTGCAGTGGGACATAACTGTGACATATGTAGCTCAGCATTATATGTCAAACATGTGATCATGTTATCTATGTTCTGTACAGTACTGCGTTTAATGGCAGTTTGGGGGGAGTAGTGCAAACACCTATATAAACTTGGATGTCACAGAGTAAGACATGCATGATAGTCAGATAATGTGTAGCTTAGCATTGGCAACAGCTGTAGCAGGCTAGTATAGTAATGTATCATTTGCAGCTATGTATACCCTTGTACTATTACTGTATGCACACATGTGACAAGTGTCCATGTTGTAGCAAGGCCCAACAGGTCATCCGTGAGGTGTACGGACTTACAACAGTGTGGACCTTGTGTCTGTATGGCACACACATATGGCGAGATACATATGTGTCTGATTTGTAAGCATCTGAACATGTGCATAGAGCAAGAGACATACTGCAACTGTTTGTGAAGGGCGGACATTTATATGTTGGTGCAGGTTGTTATGTGCATATTTATATGTAGGTTGTAGTGTGTGTCAAACAAGACAGCATACAGTGCTGGCATATGACATGTGTTGTTCAAACGCTGTGGGTATGATTTGTTATGTATATAGTCTTCCAGATAGGGGGTCCTGATAAAGATATATGGGCTGAGAACACCTTCCATGCATTCTGCACAAGACTGTGCAATATCATTACATAACTGTATCCCCCTCAACCTTTGCATAATTGATATTCCCACCATGAAAGGTGGACTGTATATGTGCCGATATGCATATCTATGTGTACACCAGTGGATGTCCATATGTACGCTCCAGCTGAATGTTGTACACGTATTGCCATCCCTGTTGTTAAAAGCCATGTACCCATGAACTACCACATAGGTGGTAGTCTACTCAACACCGAAGGTGTGATAAGAGACTACGGGACACAGGTGGACAGTAGTGTCCCTAATGATAATCACTGTGCCACACTAGTCATGTAAACTGAGTACAGTCCACATGTCGTCAGTAAAGGTGTGTCATCCATGGAAACAAAGGTCAGTGTTCTACTCTACTCATCAGTCATAACACCCATCATAGAGTACAATGTCCCTGTTGGTATGTACCTCAGAAGACATCCACAGCAACTGTAGACGCCAGACACATACCTCACAAAGAGTATTACTGGACTCAAACAGATGCCCTATGCTGACTGTCCTACAAAACCACAACTACACTGTGTCGCATACCGCCTACCCAGAGGCTACCTCTGCCTAACATACAAAGCTATGACAAACCCACAGGTGTTGGACATGCTCCATGTAAACAGATGGAACTCCAGACAAGCTACACACTCTACTGATGTAAAACTTGTAAATTCAAAAAGCAAAACATGCTTGAGTGGCACATTATCATCGCAGACACATACCATACTGTGGAACCAACTACCTATCAACAGCAAATGAAGGTCCTCATTAGCAGTTGCCATGAATAATCATGATGACTGGATGTGAGATAGGAAACACAACCCAGTAATCACCTCTGTGGCTCTGCATGACAGGGGCACATGAACCTACATTACATGGGTGTTGAAGTGCAGCGTACCATATGTCTTGGCTTCCATAGGCCCTATGGATAACAGCCTATCAGCTACCTAGGACCCGATACACACACACATGTACCTGTTGCATCACACGCTATGTGAGGTTAACTGGGTGTGATGGAGAATGTGTATGCGAATGTGTCAATGATGTGTATATGTGTGATAGCCTAGTTGGAAACTGTGTATACCATGGTATGCAGTGTTGTAGCTCTAATCCCATCAAAAGGTCTGTATGCTATTGCCAGGCAGGAAAAGCAGTATGGCATACATTGTGACGTAGTCTCATGGTGTCGACTGGAGTGTGCCATTGTAGGCTAAAGCAGTACATGTATGCTTATTGATTGTTAACACTAGTGAATACAACTCATGTATGGGCTGTAGTACTACCTGAAGCTGTAGGCCTCAACTGCACAGTATGGTTTATATCCACATGGCTTGGTAACACTGTTTTGTTTGTTACCTGTAGTCCTCACACATTACATACCTCAGGCATGAAGTTATGTAGATGCTGACACACAGCACTGTATGGTACACAGGTAAATGTAATCTGGGTTGCCATACCTTTGTGTCTTGTAGGTATGTCTGATGTGTGTGTGGGTATGCCTGTAACATGGCCTCGGTGGTATGTGTGTCACAGGATATAAGTGCATATCTAGCAACATGTATATTGTAGTACAGCGGTATGCCACCTATAGTGATGAATGTGCATATATGTTACTGAGGGGTTTGCTATCATCAAGTAGCATGGTGTACTGGTAGTACTGTAACCGTACTGTACATTAATTGCAATGTATGACAAATGTCTGTATACATTAGCGTCATATACACCTCCTTTGGCTAGGTGGTGCATTGTGTCACATACAGTGTGTCATGTACTGTTGTATAGTCTTACATACTGGTTCCACTTTGTTGCTGTGCAGAACATGGTTTGGTATATAGTATGTGCCAGGCACTGTCAGGCAGTTGTGGGCTTAGCAGTCATATGTGGTATTAAAAGTGTGTATCTACTGACAGCCAATAGGTTGCTATATATGGCATTTCATTGATGTCTGTACATTAGAATGTTGAGTGTGCCACATGACTTGCTCACAATTACTGTTTCATTGTCTTCCAGGGTAATGTCACACAACAGGAAACCAGCTTATTCCCCTGAGGAGGAGGAAGTGATATCAGATGCACTCATCCACCATTATAACCTGCTGTTATCCAGAACCTGCCAGGACCAGCATGGTCGCACTGCACTGTGGCAGGATGTTGTCCATCGGGTGAATGTTGTAGGCATACATAACTGGACTTATGAGCAGGTATGCCATCACTGCAGTGATTTAATCAGGCATGTCCGGCAGCATGCCTCCGATGTCCACAGACAACAGCTTGCCACAGGTGGTGGTGCTGCAACACATCCCCCCTCACCAGAGTGGAAGAGCTGCTCCTCAGTGTGGTGGCTCCTGGCCAACCAGTACAACACACCTGTGTCATCATGGAGGCCAGAGTCACCCAGCATAGCGATACCGAGAATGCAGGTAACATGGCATATCTGCAGACCACTGTTATCTCAAGTGTTATAATATGCATTAATCAGATGTGTACTGTGTATGCAAAATATGTGGAGCCTGGTGTCATGCAATACTGATAATTTGGGACATTATCTGTATGTCTGTGACTGTCACCTCATGTACTACTATATAATTGCAAACTCACAGCAGCAATGCCATAGTTGTTGACACTGACATACTGTCTCATATCCTTGCAGGTCCCTCTGGTGTGATAGCAAGACAGCAGACCCATGCTGGTGAGTGGGCTACAATTAATATAGCATATAACATGTGCATGTCATAGGAGAGTTGTAGGCCATATAGACATGTTAAACACCTACACATAGTGCATGCTCTGCATGTTCTCTGTGGGACTATGCACATCCCAGTGACATGAGTAGCTGACTCATACACATGCAACACACAGAGCATCCCAAACAATTGGGGCACACTGTAGTAGACATTGTATAGGCAGAGTCAATACACATGCACACAACATACACCACTTTGTCATATGCAGTATGTGTTAATATGATACACATGGCATATGTAGACACCTGCTATAAGGTCATACTCCAGTATCCCATATGTCATCAACACAGCACACATACTATACCTGGGGGTAGAGGCCTTTCATGGGGTGGTGTGACACATGTCAACACACAACACAGTCATGTTAGGCAATGCTTCCTATTGAACACCTGACATGCCCATGTAACAACTGTCTGTGAACTGTTAAATGTAGCCTAAGTGGTGCAGGTCAGGTATAGCAAGATAGTTGCCAGTGTGCATACATCAGTGGCCTTGAGTGACCACATGATGCTGTCTGATGATGGCTCATCGTACTGCACTACATCCAGTTACAGTACCTACAGTACTACACATAGCATTCACTGTTATACACCTGACAGTTGTGTGCATCCAGCCATGGTTTGTATACCTATGAGTGATGGTGCACAGGACATTGGAAAGTGTTTCAGACTTGCAGTGCAATGTTGTATCCATGTACACATTGTGTTCCAGGGTGAGGCCAATCATTGAACAACACACATGCATCAACGACATGTATACTGTTATCAACAAGGACTCTCTACACTCGCACTGCATGCTGTTGAGCAACACACATCCTGCATGCTGACTCATGTGATAGGACTCTTTGGCTTGTGACACTGTACTCCACCATCAACCACTAACAAATATGTTCCATATTGCTGTTGGTGTGTGTGTGTGTGTCAACTTGACTGAGTAGTGTATTAGTGTGCATGTGTGTATGTGTTCATGTGTGCATGTGTGCATGTGTGTATGTGTTCATGTGTGCATGTGTGCATGTGTGCATGTTTGCATGTGTGCATGTGTTCATGTGTGCATGTGTGCATGTGTGCATGTGTTCATGTGTTCATGTGTGCATGTGTGCATGTGTGCATGTGTTCATGTGTGCATATGTGCATATGTGCATGTGTGCATGTGTGCATGTGTTCATGTGTGCATGTGTTCATGTGTGCATGTGCACATGTGTTCATGTGTGCATGTGTGCATGTGTGCATGTGTTTATGTGTGCATGTGTGCATGTGTGCAAACATCCTATACAGATGGTAAAGTGTGCTTCCTGTCTCCCTCTCACAGGTGCTGAGGTATTGTTGGATGGGTGCAGCAGGGAACCTGCGGTCACTGCCACAAATAGTGAACATGATGATACATGTGTTGTGGCACAGGCATGTTTGACAGGGTCTGTCGTTGGTCCACCAATCGACAGTACACAGCTTTCCACCCCATCTATGCGCACATACATACTGCCATTACATCCCTCAACACCAATGGTGAGGAACAGCATATGGTAGGCATTGACCAGGAAAGTGTGGTATCTATGACGCATGCAACCCCACACAGCAGCCATGCCCAGACACCCGGAATGGTACCACATAGGCATATGTCCAGGGGTTCTCGTGGGAGCACCGCTGGTCATAATGCCCCTGGCAGACGTGCCCGCACAGGTCTCACAACCACAGGTATGTTCTGGGCTGTGATGCAAGCACAGGCACGTATGGAACGGTACACCAGGCAGGGACTCAGGGTGCAGAGGGCTCATAACACTGTGATCAATGACACTATCCGTGACCTTGCCAGTGCCATCTGCAATTACACCAATGTCATTGATAGACATTCAGGGGAGACACTTGATGTCCTCCGCAATGTAATGTCCATGTGCCAGGACAGTGCAGGACAGCTGGGACGTCGATGTGGACATATTCCAGCAACATCATCAGCTGGCAGTTGTCGCGGATGACATACAAGTGCCAGCCGCTCCCATAGTGCCAGTACCAGCCCCAGCAATGTTGTGGCTGGGCTGTCGGTAGACCGTCCAAGATGACCATGTGCACGTGGCTCTGGCCAGTCCGAGCAGGGACATGGGTCCAATCAACATCCCTCTTCCTCTGATGATAGTACTCAGTCTGGCTTAGTACCTGATACTGTCTGTGTCACCCTTGCCAGGCACAGGAACTGTGTCCGTGGCCGGAGACAGTGATCTATACAGCCTGGCAGGTACAGTCCGTGGCTATCCCACAACCTCCCATATTTGGCAGCCACAAGGGGGTACTGTGTGCATACAGACACACACACATACTACCAACACATAGGGCTAACACATACATACACACATTACATCAACACTGACCCATACTGTACTGTTGTCCCACACACACACACACACACACACACACACACACACACACACACACACACACATACACACATGTTGATTGGATGGGTCATTGCCAGGCACTGGAAAAACAATAACACACCCTGTGCATATGATGAAACTGTGCCACCTCCTGTCATCTGTGACATTGATGCAGGAACAGGATATCATGGTGCTGATGCACAGGGTGACCTAATAGCAGTGTAGCAATGTTAGCATGTTGTCAACAGTAAAGTGTAATGATATCTTTGTAGGTATATCTGAGCAGGCATGATGCATCACAGCAATGATTATCAATGTAGTATTGTTTACACCAGTGTCAATTCCAAACATGGATTGTCCACACGTGCCAGTTGGCTGATGTGTGTGGTACTGGCAGCATGTGTCGGTGAGTGGATGTTACATGTGTGATGTGTGCAGTACAGATTTCAAGGTGTACATTTGTGAACATGGTGGAGGTGCACTGTTTGCATGTATGTGCATGGTGGGCACATGGGAAGGGTGACATTACACAGTGTTAATACTTCATATTTCCTATTGGTGTCCAGTATGCATATCACTACACATATGTCACAACTTGGGTACACATGTGTGTATGATATGGTATGACACTATGCTGTAGGTGATACTGTTAATATCGGTCATTGGTTAGCATTCTGGTACTGTACATAACCTCAACAGCCTGATTTAACCAATCGTTAGATGATGTCTTGACAACTGACACACAGCTGTAGGATACACAGTAGCATTAGAATCATTCCGGTATTGTACTATACCAGTTACCAGTGGTATTGACCACCACACAATTCTGTGACCACTCCTGTTTGGCATGTGTCTGTCCTAGGTACAAGCAGACACACTAGGGATATGTACGGCCACATCTGGTGATGCATTCCCTGGATTAGACACTTATCCTCCACAAGAGTATCATACAGACAGATACCTGTTGACAAACCCATGTTGTGAAGCTATGAGCCAACAATAGCATAGTCATCCACATTTACTACACATAGTATCCTGTCAGTACCACATTGGTAGTAGCACACAACATGTAGCAGGGGTACTGATATGTACAAACAGCCACATGTGATTTCATCTGTCCTTTGATATCCACATTCCCAAAGGTATGCTGATGTCCCTCAGTGTATCACATAGGCAATAAGGGGCCTGTGTGCATATCCACAGAGTTGTTGTATACCTACAATGAATGGCTATTATTGACAGACTGTGTTGTGTTTGAACATGTCTGAAATATGCCCCAGGCATACACCCTCACTGACACTATTCTATAGTAACTGTCATGTGTGTGTGTGACACAGATGACCTAGGGCACAGCTCACTACAGTGGCTGGACTTGTCACATACATACATATGTGACCTATGGTCCGAGAAGCAGCAGCAACAACTGCCAATGGTAACAGATGTAGTCGTGTTGAAATCAGGCTTCACACCTATGAAGTGAATGAGGTCACATGTACATATATGTCTTGGCCACACAGTTACCAATTTAGGTCACATGTACATATGTGTATTTGCCACACAGATACCTGAAGTGTGCAATGCACATGCTGTTTTACTGATATGTCATACATAGTAAAAGCAAAACCCACAACACATTGCTCAACAGTGTCACACACACACACTCAGCAATTGCAGGATTCAACCCCCTACCTACCTATGTTATGACACTAGAGAGCTATGCATTACCATGGCGCGCCATATGCTTTACTGGGAGTTTTCATTTCCACTGCTGTATTTGTGGGATACTGACATCATCAAACTGGCCAAAGGGGAATTCACCTCTTTTAATGTGTTTTCACCGTCTACAAAAAGACCACTCCTCTCATAGGATTAGACACACACACACATATATTCAGCAATTGCAGGGTTCAAACCCCTACCTACCTATGTTATGACACTAGAGAGGAACACATTACCACGACACGCTAGATGCTTTACTGAGGGTTTTTATTCCCACTGCTGTATTTGTGGGATACTGACATCATCAGACTTGGCAAAGAGGAAATCACCTCTTCTAATGTGTTTTCACAGTCTCCAAAAAGGCCACTCCTCTCAAAGGGAATCTCACACACACTCAGCATTTTCAGGATTTAAACACCTATTTAACTATGTTATGGCACTAGGGAGATACGCATTAACACGATGCACTATATGCTTTACTGGGAGTATTTATTTCCAAAGCTGCATTTGTGGGATACTGACATCATCACACTTGGCAAAGAGGAATACACCTCTTTTGTTGTGTTTTCACAGTCTCCAAAAAGGCCACTACTCTCAAAGGTAATCACACACATTCACACTCAGCATTTTCAGGATTCAAACCCCTAACTAACTATGTTATGACATTAGGGAAATACGCATTAACACGACATGCTATATGCTTTACTGGGAGTATTCATTTCCAAAGCTGTATTTGTGGGATACTGACATCATCACACTTGGCAAAGAGGAATTCACCTCTTTTGTTGTGTTTTCACAGTCTCCAAAAAGGCCACTACTCTCAAAGGTAATTACACACATTCACACTCAGCATTTTCAGGATTCAAACCCCTACCTAACTATGTTATGACACTAGGGAAATACGCATTAACACGGCATGCTATATGCTTTACTGGGAGTATTCATTTCCAAAGCTGTATTTGTGGGATACTGACATCATCACACTTGGCAAAGAGGAATTCACCTCTTTTGTTGTGTTTTCACAGTCTCCAAAAAGGCCACTCCTCTCAAAGGGAATCACACACACAGCATTCAAACCCCTACCTAATTATGTTATGAAACTAGGGAGATACACATTAACACAACGCGCTATATGCTTTATTGGGAGCATTCATTTCCAAAGCTGTATTTGTGGGATACTGACATCATCACACTTGGCAAAGAGGAATTCACCTCTTTTGTTGTGTTTTCACAATTTACAAAAAGGCCACTCCTTTCAAAGGGAATCACACACATGGCATTTTCAGAATTCAAACCCCTACCTAACCATGTTATGACACTAGGGAGATATGCATTAACATGATGTGCTATATGTTTTACTGGGAGCATTCATTTCCAAAGCTGTATTTGTGGGATACTGACATCATCACACTTGGCAAAGAGGAATTTGCCTCTTTTGTTGTGTTTTCACAGTCTACAAAAAGGCCACTCCTGTCAAAGGGAATCACACACACACATAGCATTTTCAGGATTCAAACCCCTACCTACCTATGTTATGACACTAGGGATATACATATTAACACAACGCGCTATATGCTTTAGTGGGTGTTTTTATTTCCACTGCTGTATTTGTGGGATACTGACATCATCAGACTTGGCAAAGAGGAGTTCACCTCTTTTAATGTGTTGTCACAGTCTACAAAAAGGCCAATACTCCCAAAGGGAAGCACACACACACATACATATATAACCCCACACACAGCAATTGCAGGATTCAAACTCCTACCTAGCTATGTTATGATACTAGAGAGATATGCATTAACACAACACGCTATATGCTTTACTGGGTGGTTTCTATTCTCCTGCTATATTTGTAAGATGCTGACATCATCATACTGGACATAGTAATGTGTGTGCACTTTGTTTTAAGCAATCTCAGGAATGAAGTGTGTGGGTCAGCATGTGTGAACAGCTTGAACAGGACTCCACAAATTCTTAGCTTGTGTGATCTATCTGTGGACAAATTGCCATTCCTTCATATGACAATACATATTTATGCACAGATTGTTGGTTTTGTGGATACAACATATGTCTGTGATGTTGATAAAGGGCTATTCAAAGTCCATGTGGGACGTGTGTAGCTCCTTTCAGTGATGTATGTCCTGGGTGGCTGCCTTGAAAACAATCTAGCAGGTTTTGGGAACATGATCTGCTCATTAACATACCACAGTTGGTTGGGTTGTGTGTTTGTCGGATTACAATAGCTCTGTTTCTGACTGCAATCATGATGGACTCCATGGCCTAGCTGTTCAGACTTCATAGGCTTATAGGACTATAGTTCTCATGGTCTGTTGTGCACAAACACTTGTGGGGTGTGCCATATGTTGCTGTAACACATTCAACAGTGTAAGATCCTGTAGAGAGGGTGAGGCTCAACAGACTGTTCAGGTGCAGGGTCTGTTTGTTCTGTTGTTCACTTATGACACATATGGGGAAACAATGTTATCCATGTCATGGCATTCATTCAGCTTTGGGAGGAGCAGTTTACCCATTCTACATGTGATATCTCCTGTTATGATGATAGGGCCTTTTGTCACTGGGAGGTGGGTATGTATGTATGGGCCTGTCTGACAGGATGTCTACATTGTCAGTCAGGTACAGTTGACCCTGACTCAGGACATATATGATTGTACATTGCTATTTCTGACATAGCTGAAGGAGGTGTCTGTACTCCTTCGCAGATAATTGTTCCAAAACAATGACAAACCTGAACACTAAACCCCTGTTATACTTTTTTATACACTTAACACACTACTGATCCTTTGTGATCAGTCAACAGAGTATGTCATCATAATATCCTGGCATGTCCAAAGGTCGGTTTCGTATGTACTCTCCAGTCCAGCTGGTGCATATTGGAATTTTGACGCAATGTTACAACTGCCTTAGGTACACAGACAACCCTGTCCTCCTACCAACAAACTCAGATATATGTGAAAGATGCAACTGTATAGACAAACAGGAGACTGAGCTGTCTCAACCCTTGACTGGCACAGTCAATCAGGTGGTGAAGGTAACCACACACACCACAAATCTAGTCTCACATGGACCTATGACGACAGCAAACCAAATACATTACCACACAAACACATACTCGGAGGCTCTAAATATACTCTGCCTAAGCAGCAGAGACATCCAAAGCAGACACCCAAACAACTGCTAACCCACAACTATACACACATATCACATAGTTCACAAAGTCAGTGTGCCACACAGTCACTGCCCTTAGGCCTAAACAACACACCTAATACACTTGTAATAGGTGACTCTTATTGTCAGTCACACTGACGTCCCACTGACCAGGCTGAAGGACAAGGTCATTTTGTGCTGTCTGTCGGGTGCCAGGATCTGCCACATAACACATGCACTCATTTCACTCCAAAGCAAGTACAAATATGGCTCCTTCATTGACCATGCTGGTGTGTAAACCCTCAGATATTCCTCCCTGGACTACATGACAAGAGACATAGAGGAGCTCTCTGATCATGTAGCCCAGGCCAGTATGACCCTGATCTTGTGTAGCATCTTACCCTCACCGAGAATGATGTCACAGTATACAGACAAACTGATCACTTTTAACAGTTGGCTAACATATTGGTGTCATTCAAAGGGGATCCAGTGTCTGTCAGCCTGGGATTACATGCTCGACATGCCACGTAGCTTTGCTATGGATGCCATGCACCTGTCACCCCAAGGCTTTCAAATACTGGCTAAGGCTCTTGCCACCCACATAGTGGCTGTTTTAAGCGAGGCTCAGAAGACAAAACCACCTCCATAGACATTACAGGGTAAAGGAAACGGAGAGTAATGCTGCTCAACAACAGATGTCTAACCCTCAGAATGCATGCACTCAGAACTCACCTCAGTATGCAGACTGTCGATATATTGTGCAGTAACAGACACCTGGTTCAGGCTCCCAAAAGCACACCAGCACTACCAGGTTTTACTTCATACCATGCTTTTCGGACACAAGACTCAAACCGGCCAACAAAAATAAGGGGAGTATCCATATACATCAAACATATACACACCTCCGGGTTGGTAGCACTGCACAAAGCATCGGAGAACGTACATGTGCAACTAACAGTAGCCCTAACTGCATTTCAGTTAGTAGACTGCTACAGACCACACTCCCAAACTTGGGAACAACACTCGGTATTCCTGGGAACACTGGGGAATATGAAGGTCTCTCCAAACACCATTATATTGGGTGACATCAAATACACAAACATTGACCGGGAATACTACTCAAGCACCAACACCCTTGCACAACAGTTGATAGGATTTATAGACTCAAATGCTATGGCAGAACTGGTCACCACAACCACAGGATGGTAAAACATGTGGGACATGATCTTTGCCAACATGGGGACTCTATGTTCCACACCAGAGGTATACCCCTCATTGTTAAGGTCAGACCATACATTTATCTCACTGGACATACATATCCTGTCCACACCCCCATCCTAGGTGATCTCAGTGAAGTACTTCTCATAAGCAAATGTCACACTTCTACAAACCAAGGTGGTATCCATCAAAGACCCTGGGAAAGTGTTAATTACGGCTCAGACCACTTAATCCTTTACAAACCCATTCTATGGACAACTACTGGAATGCATGGATCGTGCTATCCCAGATAACTACAAGACTCACTCCTCCAAAGGCAGGGGACCTATCTGGTGGACCATGGCCATTAATAAGCTATACAATGACAGGAGGAGGCTACTACATGATAGAGCACAATCCCAAAAAGGAAGACATCTCTGATCAGTACTATGGAATAGCTACGATCACTTGTTGATTCATCTAAGGGCCACTTCTAATGGACACTTGCAACAGACACTAAGGACAATCACAAGGCCTTCTTTAGTTATGTCAGGGACCTGGGTGGGAACTCACAGATATGCTGTGAGTTACTGCATAATGACAAAACATACAGTGAACCCACTGACATTAAAAACATACTGGCAAACAGGTTCAGTGGAAATGTCCCCCCCCCCCATCCCCTCTACGGTGCAAATGTCCATCCCAACAGGGTGTAGCCTCCCTGACATTACAGATGAACAGGTGAGTGCTGCCCTCTCCATAGCAGACAACACAGCATCAATGGGACCAGACAGTGTCCCGGACTGCGGCTTACACGAGATTCATGACAAACTTAACACTCACATTATGTAACTGTTCAATATCAGAGTTACTACAGGATATGTACCCAAGGAATGGCGTACAGCAACAGTGTTCCTGCTCCACAGAGGTGGTGCCACAAGGGACCCTGGACAATATCGCACTATAAGCCTAACTATCCTGGTCTACTAAGCTATGGAGCATATTGTCATGGAACACATACACATAGACATCGTGAAAATACAGAAACTGGATCCTACACAATTCAGCTTTGTTGTGGGCAGATCTTGCCTCTTGGACCTGTTCGACATCTTTAAACAGTTACCAGGTCCATAGACGTACAGAGGGTTGTCTGCACAGCCTACCTGGAGCTTGCACAACAGTTCAACACAATACCCCACTCGGCCATTATACATAAGCTCAACAGCTTCAGTATCTACACATATGTCACAAGATGGATTGCTAACTGGATCATGGATAGCACCCACATGGTCAGTATTGCAGGTGCCATGTCTGACTATAAACCAGTTACATGTGGCATCCCACAGGGCTCAGTCCTGGGACCTTTCTTGTTCGGTATATATTTCTCAGACATACAGGCTACCACAGGAGGAATATGGCTGACCATGTTCGCAGATGACTGCAAACTCTGTGCCATAATCAACTCCCCAGCTGGCACAAGCATCCTCAAAAAGGATCTCACAGAGATGGATAACTGGTGCCAGAGCCATGGCCTACAGCTACCTTCCATTAGATGCATAGTCATCCCCTTTGGTAATAACAACGTGCCCACACATTACCACATAGGTGATGATAAATCACTTACGGTGGGTGCGATTTGTGATTTGCGGACATGAATAGTTAGTACTCTCGCCTTTGACAATCACATTGCCAATGTTGTTGTACACACCTTCTATATAGCCCACCTTATCCCATAGGGTTTCACATCTAGATCAAGTGGGGTCATTGTGCCCCTATAATCATCAGGCCCATGCTTGGATACAATGCCCCATTTCAGATGTACCTTACCCAACACCTGCAGCAACTGTAATGTCCACAAAAGTACCTAACCAAGTAGATCTAGGGATTCACACAGATGGTATGCGCAGTTTGGCTATGGTGACCCCAGTTCTCCTCAGTCACTTACTGCCTACTCGGATGCGATCTGTGCCTGTTGTTTAAAGCCATGTCCATCACAGCATTAATGTACAGGCTCAACCTCAGGATATCAAAGTCCCTTACAGCTACACGCTCCAGGGACGGGAACATCTGCACTGATATTAATAGGACATGCTGGAGGGGCAGATTCCCATCCCAGAGGCTCCACTCACTCTGGAATGGGATCCCAGTCCCACATATGCAGAGACCCACACTGACCACCTACAGGTAACATCTTGACAAGTGGATGGGTGATCTTATGTTTAGCCCTGGGATATCTTCTGGGTCCCTGCTAGACAGAGGCACAATAAAATAAACATATGTGGGATATCTTGTGTGACCTACTATTCACAGGCACAGTCTACTAATCTAGCAGGGTTGCAAAAGCCAAACACACTCTGGCTAGGCTTATATATGCCCTAGGGCAGATAGCCTAGTATCAACCTCTGAACCTATGATAATGTTTGGGATGCACATTGTTCATTGATGGTACTGATTGCAGGTTTTATTTCTTCTTTGATTTCCCACTTTCTATGAACAACCTAAGTATCTGCATAACATATTTGATTCTGACAGGGTTCCACTATATTATATATGTGTCTGTTGTCATATAACTGTGTGCACAAGGCGGATTGGTGAATAGTGCGAGGTTCCTGGATTAACACATGCAACTGATGGATATGTGTGGCCCACTGCTGTACTCAGACATGCCCTAAGTGTGTGAGCATGACCAGTTCGGCCTTTCAGTGTTTTGTTGACTGACATTTGTCTCATTTATTCAAGTGTGTGAGCATGCCCAGTGTGACCTTGCAGTATGTTGCTGTCTGAGGTCCACTACATTTGTTGATGTGTGTGAACATTATCAATATTAACATTTATACTATATGTGTGTTGAAAATCAGGTTCTATTCTTACTGCAGGCCTCACCTTTGTGTCTTAACTCGACAGGGATTATGCTATGCTTGCAAGGTTTCCATGAGATACTTTGCATAGACTTATCAACATTTCTTCATACAAGCTGACCACTGACATACTGTCATGGTTTAGTGGTTCTGTACTATGACTATAGTGCACAGTATCCTGGGTTCAAAAACTGTCACTGTTTCATATTTTCATACTGGGCAGACCAGACTGCTTCAGGAACAGTGAAGCAAATATGACCATGTTTACCTGCTTTTGCTGAACTATGCCCAAATTTGAGCAAACTTGCACAACATTGCTCAATGTTAACCAACATTGCTGAACAGTGCCCAATATTGCTCAACATTGCCTGAAGTTGTGCTACTTAGTGTGTGCAATTTGGTTTACATATACTAAATAGTGGTAAGAGCTGTTTAGCACTGCTTTATATTGCTTAACACATGGCAATCATGCCTCAGGTGGTGCTGCAGGGCTGCCTATGTTGGATGCACATTTTACACTCCCTATACATGTTTGTTAACAAGTAGTGTCAAGTTAGGCATTCCTTTTACTATATGTGTGAGTCGGAGAGAGGTATCATTTCCAGGGTTCCTACTGAGCCAGTGTATATGCTATGCATTGCCTCTTTGCCAAGGCCAAAGCATATTGGGCATGCCTCCTTCTGCCTACTGGGGCAAGCTCAGGTTGTTCCTCCTCCAAGTCACACTCTGCCTGTGATGGCCTTGGCAATGGTGGGGGGCTGTTGTGCCCGGCCCTATGCTGCTCCTGCTACAGCTGTTTTCGCAGGGTCATATTGTGTAGTATAGCACATACCATGACTATTTGGGTACATGTAGTTGGTGAGTACTGCAAGGCTCCACCAGATGTGTCCAGGCACCGGAACCATGACTTGAGCAGCCCAAACACATGCTCAATTACATTTCGTGTTTGTGCATGTGCCTCATTATGGCGTTCCTGTTCAGGTGTGTGTGTGCATTTTTGATGGGTGTCATCAGCCACGGCTCAAGTGCATATCCAGCATCCCCCACTAGGTGACCATGAGGGATGTCCCCATTGGCAAATGTCTGGTACAGCTGTGTCAGATGCCAGATATGGGAGTCATGGTAGCTTCCAGGGCAGCCAGCACACACATTCATTATTATGCCCTGGGCATCACACACGACCTGGCAGTTGATGCAGGGGTAACCCTTGCGGTTATAGTAGACCCTACCCCGCTCACCAGCTGGTGCTTTGATGTGAATGTGCGTGCAGTCTATTGCACCCACTACCTCAGGGCATTCCGTTATTTGCTGGAAGAGACGCATATTGCTGGCCAATACCTCATGGGAATTTGGGAAATATACATGATCACCGACATGTGCTGACATGGCATTCAGGAACTGGTGCAGTACCTTGGATGCTGATGCCTGTGAAATCCCCATCATATCGCCAGTTGGTCTCTGGAAGGTACCTGTTGCTAGTATTCTTAGGCCAACACATACTTTGGTTTCCACTGGGATGGCTTCCCCTCTGTTGGTTCTGTGTGTAAGGCGTGCTCTGCACAGCTCAACAATTTGCTGCATGAGGTCTCTGTCCACTCTATAGCACTCCACTATCTCCAGCTCATGTAGCCCCTGGTAGGTTACCCTGGGCTTGTACACTCTTCTCCGTCTCCTCACTGTGGGTTGCTCAGCAGCATTCGCATTGTCACCACCCTCAACATGTTGCATATGTCGCCCTATAACAGCAATGGCAGCCCCTAACATTTCTTTGTCTCAGTAAAGCTTTTTCAGTTTTCACTTCTATTATCTTACTGCAGTGTTGCAGTGTCTCTGAGAGAAACACAGTGGAAAGTTGTTTATTGAGTTTTAAGTGCTGGGCTGGGCTGGGGTAATGCACTGCCTGTGTAATTGTCTGATTCTGATTGTTTTCACCTGCTAGCTCTGCTAGTCCTCCCTGTTTAACTTCCTACTATTTGTTGTGCTTCCTTTTCCCTTTCTGTTTCCTCAGGGGGTAGCACTGCGCAAACAAGCGCAAACATGCGCACACAAGCTCACACACGTGCACACATGCTTACACAGACTACAACTTGCTTATTCTTTCTGACACGCGCGCACACAGGCGCAAATGCGCTTACACAGGTTTCAACAACCTTACACTTGCTTACTCCGGCTTAAATGGGCGCACTCAGGTGCACACATGCGCACTCAGGCTTACTCGGTTTTACAGGCACGCACACGCGCGCAAACACATTGCAGGCATTTCTACAAGAAACTTTGGTGTTGTTCACAGCAAACACCTTCCATTTCTTGACACACCTCTTCCAGTGATTAGTATCTGACAGCAGACACATGCCACTCTACTCCAATGAGCTTTACTTCTTTCAGACATATCCTCCTTATGATGTCGCCTATCTTCTACTCTGTTACACCCCTTATCCTACTCTTACACTCCACTGACTGTGCTCTTTTGCTATGTAAACTTGGGATTCACTATCCTTACAATCATTTGCATAGGATTGCCTACTAATGCTTGGTTACATCTCTTAGACTGAGCTTCCCCCCTTAGCAACCTCTACTCGGTAGCCATGTTGTCTTTGGACAGCCATTCCCTTGCATTGTATATTAGGGATTACTGTAAAATCCACATTTGTGGATTTTAATTATTGGTTTTCTGTTTTTTAGAGTGCAGCGAGTTTGCGCGGTGCTGCACTATGCTTAAACATCAGCGAGTGGGATAAAAAAAAAATTTATTTTAAATTTGCATCGGTGGACATTGCCAATGGCCGTAGTTTTGGCCATTGGCATGCTTCCTCGACTGGATGCATCCTTTTTTTGGAGCTGTCACGACTCCGTTTTGCTATTTGCCGAACCGTACTCAGTTGTCAATGGAGTACATTTCTGCAAATAACACTACTCTTACTCAGACAGGTTAGGGTTTCCTGAATCACAAATTTACCTCATCTGCATGCCTTTCAGCAGCAAATGAGGTAATTTGCATATCCTAGCCCTGTCCGTGTAAGAGGAGTTTTAGGAGCTCTCTCGCACGCCCCTGCCAGCTGTTCCTGGATCGCTCGGCAGACATGTTGGCTGCATGGAGTCTTACTCTACTCTTAGACTCCATGCAAGCCTTCGTGAATCTGGCCCACTGTCAATAAAGAGGAAATTATAAGTATTATCTCTTCCCTAAAGTTGTGCCAGCTCTTAATTGCAATATTCAAGTAATTTTTTGGATTTTTTTTTTGTACCCAGTCACTTAGTGAACAATAACACACACACACACACACACACACACACACACACACACACACACACACACACACACACACACACACACACACACGTACCAATATAGACAGATGTTGATGTATTCATGTATAGGTGCAAATGGATTTGCTCATGGTATGCATTAGTTGACAATGCAGAGAAGAGTGTTCTTTGATTATCAGAAGTATCTGCTGTGAGATACAGTGACTGGAAGAATGCTGTAAACATGCGGCATACAAGTGCTATGATCATCCATTTTGTAGCAGGGCTATGCTTTTACTGCATTCAATCTGCAGTTATTGATAGCTTTAGCTAAGTAAGGTTGATGTGCATTAGCTTTTGAATTCCATATATTTTATTATGACGTTGTTGTACAGATGTGTGTATAAGCCAGCAATGATTCATTGCTACTTGTTTAGCATGCTGTGTTGCTTTTCACATGCTGTGTTACACTGCAATTGTATGTGATATGTTGTATTAGCAGTTATCCCTTGAATGGATGTTGGCTGGCCATCTATGATTCTGTTTGTGATTAGACATCATTGGGTAAGATAAGTATGTTTTGATGAATGGAGTTGTATATATGTAGTAATAGCAGGTGGGTGCCTTTTGTCTTTTACATTTACATATACTAGATGTGATTAAGTTTGAGTTATGCTGATGATGGTACATCGGGTATGAATTGTGGTCTTGGTCTACTTGGATCTATGTATCTTGTGTTAAGTCACAGTGTGAGAGAGATATGCTTGTAGCAGATTTTTTTTTTTTATACATTGGAGTATGAACATAAGTGAACATAATGGGAAAAGATACCGGTGTTAGAATTTGAATTTACAAAGAAAATGTCCAGGAAGAGCGATCACCGTTTACAGTTCAGCTGGTGATCTATTGAGAAGCTCATGTTCACATATTCATATGGCAGATTATACTGTTACTGAGAGATATGCTGGTATACACAATATGAAATGTAGGACACAGACATGTAGGAACATTCCCTGCAAATTTGCTAGGGATGTTTTGAGTTTGATGGATGATAAGACTACTGATAAAATGTGTTCCAGGAAGAATGTGCCAAGCAGTTCACAGAGTTCGGCAAAAAGCAAGTGTATGTAATAAGAAGAGTCCTACATGTCTTGCTGTGGTGCATCTGAAGGAATGGTCATTAGGTACCAGCAAATTTATTTACAGACGTATATTTGAGAAGAAAGTTGTTTGTCATATTCTAATAATAAATATAGTTGAGAATGTCAGTGATCGCTCCACATGCATTAATGTGGATTACAGACAGCACATATCTGCTGTAGGGTACACTAATTAGGCAGTGTCTATGTGTATTATGTGGATTATAGACAGCACATATCTTTCGAGGGGTACACTAATTAGGTAGTGGTTATGTGCATTATGTGGATTATTGACACCACATATTTGCTTTTGGGTACACTAATCAGGTAGTTGTTATGTGCATTATGTGGATTATAGACAGCATATATCTGCTGTAGGGTACACTAATTAGGCAGTGGCTATGTGAATTATGTGGATTATAGACAGCACATACCTGCTCTAGGGTACACTAATTAGGCAGTGTCTATGTGCATTATGTGGATTATAGACAGCACATATCTGCTATGGGGTACACTAATTAGGTAGTGGTTATATGCATTATGTGGATTATAGACAGCACATATCTGATGTGGGGTACACTAATTAGGTAGGGGTTATGTGCATTATGTGGATTATATGGGACCTAAACCTTGTCAACACAATGAACAAAACTTGCTGAAGGGATAGGTTCTGGACCCAGGGACTCCCCATACTCTGGAATAGACTGCCCATACATGTCAAGCAGAGCACCCCCTTGGCCCTCTTTAAAAGGAACTTTGATGACTGGATGGGAGATAGGAAATTTACCTCGGTGATCATGTGAATCTCCCTGCTTGACAGGGGTCCAGGAAAGTAAATAATTTAAGAAGAAATAGCCAGGGAATTGTTATGCCTAGGCTTGTACAGGCCTTAGGGCCGATAGCCTAGTACCAACCTATGAACCTATAGACAACACATATCTGCTGTGGGGTACACTAATTAGGCAGTTGTTATGTGCATGCATTATGTGGATGTTAGACAGCACATATCTGCTGTGGGGTACACTAATTAGGTAGTGGTTATATGCATTATGTGGATTACAGACAGCACATATCTGATGTGGGGTACACTAAGTAGGCAGTGTCTATGTGCATTATGTGGATTATAGACATCACATATCTGCTGTGGGGTGCACTAATTAGGTAGTGGTTATGTGCATTATGTGGATTACAGACAGCACATATCTGATGTGGGGTACACTAAGTATGCAGTGTCTATGTGCATTTTGTGGATTATAGACAGCACATATCTGCTGTGGGGTACACTAATTAGATAGTGGTTATGTGCATTATGTGGATTATAGACAGCACATATCTGCTGTAGGTTACATTAATTAGGCAGTGGTTATCTGCATTATGTGGATTATAGACATTGCATATCTGCTGTAGGGTACATTAATTAGGCAGTGGTTATGTACATGCATTATGTGGATTATAGAGAGGACATATCTGCTGTGGGGTACTCTAATTAAGTACTGGTTATCTGCATTATATGGATTATAGACAGCACATATCTGATGTGGGGTACACTAATTAGGTAGTGGTTATTTGCATTATGTGGATTATAGACAGAACATATCTGCTGTGGGGTACACTAATTAGGTACTGGTTATGTGCATTATGTGGATTATAGACAGCACATATCTGCTGTGGGGTACACTAATTAGGTACTGGTTATTTGCATTATGTGGATTACAGACAGCACATATCTGCTGTAGGGTACACTAGTTAGGTAGTGGTTATGTGCATTATGGGAAATATAGACAGCACATATCTCCTGTAGGGTACACTAATTAGACAGTGGTTATGTGTATTATGTGGATTATAGACAGCACATATCGTTCAAGGGGTACACTAATTAGGTAGTGGTTATGTGCATTATGTGGATTATTGACACCACATATCTGCTTTTGGGTACACTAATCAGGTAGTTGTTATGTGCATTATGTGGATTATAGACAGCACATATCTGCTGTAGGGTACACTAATTAGGCAGTGGCTATGTGAATTATGTGGATTATAGACAGCACATACCTGCTCTAGAGTACACGAATTAGGCAGTGTCTATGTGCATTATGTGGATTATAGACAGCACATATCTGCTGTGGGGTATACTAATTAGGTAGGGGTTATGTGCATTATGTGGATTATATGGGACCTAAACCTTGTCAACACAATGATAAAAACATGCTAAAGGGATAGGTACTGGACCCAGGGACTCCCCATACACTGGAATAGACTGCCCATACATGTCAAGCAGAGCACCCCCTTGGCCCTCTTTAAAAGGAACCTTGATGACTGGATGGGAGATAGGAAATTTACCTCGGTAATCATGTGAATCGCTCTGCTAGACAGGGGTCCAGGAAAGTAAATAATTTAGGAAGAAATAGCCAGGGAATTGTTATAGCTAGGCTTTTACAGGCCTTAGGGCCAATAGCCTAGTACCAACCTATGAACCTATAGACAACACATATCTGCTGTGGGGTACACTAATTAGGCAGTGGTTATGTGCATGCATTATGTGGATGTTAGATAGCAAATATCTGCTGTGGGGTACACTAATTAGGTAGTGGTTATATGCATTATGTGGATTACAGACAGCACATATCTGATGTAGGGTACACTAAGTAGGCAGTGTCTATGTGCATTATGTGGATTATAGACAGCACATATCTGCTGTGGGGTACACTAATTAGGTAGTGGTTATGTGCATTATGTGGATTACAGACAGCACATATCTGACGTGGGGTACACTAAGTAGGCAGTGTCTATGTGCATTTTGTGGATTATAGACAGCACATATTTACTGTGGGGTACACTAATTAGTTAGTGGTTATGTGCATTATGTGGCTTATAGACAACACATATCTGCTGTAGGGTACATTAATTAGGCAGTGGTTATCTGCATTATGTGGATTATAGACAACACATATCTGCTGTAGGGTACATTAATTAGGCAGTGGTTATCTGCATTATGTGGATTATAGACATCACATATCTGCTGTAGGGTACATTAGGTAGTGGTTATGTGCATTATGGGAAATATAGACAGCACATATCTGCTGTAGGGTACACTAATTAGGCAGTGGTTATGTGTATTATGTGGATTATAGACAGCACATATCTTTCGAGGGGTACACTAATTAGGTAGTGGTTATGTGCATTATGTGGATTATTGACACCACATATCTGCTTTTGAGTACACTAATCAGGTAGTTGTTATGTGCATTATGTGGATTATAGACAGCACATATCTGCTGTAGGGTACACTAATTAGGCAGTGGCTATGTGAATTATGTGGATTATAGACAACACATACCTGCTCTAGGGTACACTAATTAGGCAGAGTCTATATGCATTATGTGGATTATAGACAGCACATATCTGCTGTGGGGTACCCTAATTAGGTAGTGGTTATATGCATCATGTGGATTATAGACAGTACATATCTGATGCGGGGTACACTAATTAGGTAGGGGTTATGTGCATTATGTGGATTATATGGGACCGAAACCTTGTCAACACAATGAACAAAACATGCTGAAGGGATAGGTTCTGGACCCAGGGACTCCCCATACTCTGGAATAGACTGCCCATACATGTCAAGCAGAGCACCCCCTTGGCCCTCTTTAAAGGGAACCTTGATGACTGGATGGGAGATAGGAAATTTACCTCGGTGATCATGTGAATCGCCCTGCTAGACAGGAGTCCAGGAAAGTAAATAATTTAGGAAGAAATAGCCAGGGAATTGTTATGGCTAGGTTTGTACAGGCCTTAGGGCCGATAGCCTAGTACCAACCTATGAACCTATAGACAACACATATCTGCTGTGGGGTACACTAATTAGGCAGTGGTTATGTGCATGCATTATGTGGAGGTTAGACAGCACATATCTGCTGTGGGGTACACTAATTAGGTAGTGGTTATATGCATTATGTGGATTACAGACAGCACATATCTGATGTGGGGTACACTAAGTAGGCAGTGTCTATGTGTATTATGTGGATTATAGACAGCACATATCTGCTGTGGGGTACACTAATTAGGTAGCGGTTATGTGCATTATGTGGATTACAGACAGCACATATCTGATGTGGGGTACACTAAGTTGGCCGTGTCTATGTGCATTATGTGGACTATAGACAGCACATATCTGCTGTGGGGTGCACTAATTAGTTAGTGGTTATGTGCATTATGTGGATTATAGACAGCACATATCTGCTGTAGGGTACATTAATTAGGCAGTGGTTATCTGCATTATGTGGATTATAGACATCACATATCTGCTGTAGGGTACATTAATTAAGCAGTGGTCATGTGCATGCATTATGTGGATTATAGAGAGCACATATCTGCTGTGGGGTACGCTAATTAGGTACTGGTTATGTGCATTATATGGATTATAGACAGCACATATCTGATGTGGGGTACACTAATTAGGTAGTGGTTATTTGCATTATGTGGATTATAGAGAGCACATATCTGCTGTGGGGTACACTAATTAGGTACTGGTTATGTGCATTATGTGGATTATAGACAGCACATATCTGCTGTGGGGTACACTAATTAGGTACTGGTTATGTGCATTATGTGGATTACAGACAGCACATATCTGCTGTAGGGTACACTAGTTAGGTAGTGGTTATGTGCATTATGGAAAATATAGACAGCACATATCTTCTGTGGGGTACACTAATTAGTTAGTGGTTATGTGTATTATGTGGACTATAGACAGCACATATCTGCTGTTGGGTACACTAGTTAGGTAGTAGTTATGTGCATTATGTGGATATACAGAGCCCATGTCTGCTGTGGTGTACCCTAATTAGGTTGTGGTTATATGCATTATGGGGAGTATAGCTAGCACATATCTGCTGTGGGGTACACCAATTAGGTAGTGGTTCTGTGCATTATGTGAATTATATATCGCACATATCTGCTGTGGCGAACACTAATTAGGTAGTGGTTATGTGCATTATGTGGATTTTGGGTAGCACATATCTGCTGCGGGGTAATCTAATTAGGTAGTGGTTATGTGCATTATGTGGATTATAGATAGCACATATCTGCGTGGGGTACACTAATTTGGTAGTGGTTATGTGCATTATGTGGATTATAGACAGCACATATCTGCTGTAGGGTACACTAATTAGGCAGTGGTACTCTATTCTTGGTTGTGTAGTTTTTGCTATAAATGTAAGAACTTCCCTTTTATTGCAGTTCTTATGAACAGAAAACTTACCAATGTTATAACCTGGTATGGAATGCAATTTTTGAGCTATTTACTGCTAATGATTATTTGCCAAATCCATCTTATATTGTTTAATATTTTGAGCCAGCTGCTTTGAATAGTTTACAAAGTAACTTACCAAGTATATGGATGACTTTTTTTTTTGACACCATATGATTGGTGAAGGTTACATGGCTTGGTCTTACCTCGGTATAAAATTCTAAGATAAACCCTTTAGGCTGGCTATAAAACAAATGCGTGTTGTATTTTTGCTTGCTGATGAAATTGCACATGCATTTAAACTTTTGTCTTCAACTTTTTGAGTGTATGCTTATTGTTTTCTTAATTGCTTTTTGCAGTTTTATGTGTTGGGGAAAAGACACAATGCATTTCCTTCTTCAGTTTGATCTCTATCTGGATTTAGTGGGGTTGGCTTGGTTAGTACATAGAATTTGATGGAGGGATGTCGTAAAAGGCTGAAATGCCTCTTAGGACATCATGCATTAGATTTGGGAGGTGTCATGGACTGTCTAGTAAATGAGCAGGTGTAGTTTGAGGAGGTGTGTGTTCATTTGTTTTACAGTGAAACTTTTAATTCATGTCAGAATAGTACATTAGAGAAGGACATGTATTACAGCAGTTCAAAGGAGGTTACTAGTCTAGTGGCCCTAGAGTCTTTACAAGCCTAGCCATGTTAATCCCAAGAATCTCCATTTATTCTTTTTTGGGTAGTTCACAGAAAAAAAATTATGAACAGAGTGAGTCTGTGATCAACACCGGCTACCTCTGCCCATGAGGGACATGGGTGCCACCCCAAGGGGGAATTTGCAGTCTCCTTTCTAATTATCTGGGTTGCTTTTGAATAGGCTCAGTGAGGAGCTCTGTTTTATGTTATTAGGGAGTCTATTCCAGAGAAGCAGCAGTCTCTGAGACCTATCTGTCTTTCCTGCATGTTCTGTTAATGTCATAGACTAGTTTGGGATCCCTAGAGCGAGTGACTTCTGAGCCATTTGAATTGCAGATGTGGAGCATTTCAATTAGGGCAGGATTGGAGATTGCCATATAGGCCAGGCACAAGTCACCTCTCAGCAGACTGTAAGATAAATATATATATATATATATATATATATATATATATATATATATATATATATACAGCTATACAAATAATGATTGATATATATATTTTATGTATATATATATATATATATATATATATATATATAATGTGTGTGTGTGTGTGTGCATGTGTGTGTGTGTGTGTGTGTGTGTGTGTGTGTGTGTGTGTGTGTGTGTGTGTGTGTGTGTGCATTTCTGGGAGTATGGCACATAGTTTTGTACTTGGGAGTGTGGGAAATTTTGCCCCACTCCCTTAATTTTTTTTCAATTACTAGTTTTATTTGCAAAATAAATTATTGACTACTTTTTTTTTAAATATATAGTCTGCTTGATTAGCGTGTCTCTTTTAGGACTGGGTCTTTGAATATGTGTTTTCAGCCCATGAGAAGGTTATATTAAATGTGGCACCACTATACAGCTTTCCTTGAGGTGTCTCAATCTATTCGTTTTTACCAGGGATAAATATTATTAAAATATTGATGGAAAAAAGTTAATGAAAGTCCAACATATAGTTCACTCTGGTAGAAACACTTTTTAAACTAAGCAAGCCAATAATGATGTCATCCAGCACCTCAGTTCTCTGCAGCACATCGTCTTCTGACATGGCTTGTTCCTTGGCCTTTTCTACTGAGGAAGTTGACCAGTATCCTGGCCAAATTTCCTCTAGTTAGTACGAATACCACAGTAGGTCTTCAGTGAAAAGAACCCACTGTCCTAGTGGGAATTACACTGTGAACAAAGTGCAAGTAAATAAAGAAACAGGCAAGGTGTCTAACAGGTCTAGATAATGATTTAAATGTAGATAAAAATCATACATGCACTCAAGTGTCTAAACAAAAGGCACTGTTATGACTCGGTCATAGTCCATATTGGTGTGAACGACCAGAGATGTACCTCTCTGTACTATATGAAGAGAGACATGACTGACTTCTCAGACTATGTGTCTTAGGCAGGTGTGTCCCTAGTCTTAAACAGCATTTTACCTTCACCTAGCATGATGCCTCAATACAAACAGAAAATGATTGATGTTGATAATTGGCATAATTTCTGGTGTCATTCTAAGTAGATCCAGTATCTGTCAGCCTGGGGTGACATGGTTGATAGACCTCGATGCTTTGCCAGAGATGGTCTTCATCTGTCACTCCTGAGATTTCTGCTACTGGCTAAGGCTCTTGCAACCCCCATGGTGCCTTTTTAAGCAGTAACTTAAGGACAAAATTCCTGATGTAAAAACTCCATACAACATAAAACTGCACTCACTGGAAGCAGTCCTCACTTTGGAAGACGCAGACATTTCTGCAGTCATGGAGACCTTGTTCAAGGCTGTGTAGAGCACCCCAGCCATACTGGGTTACACCTCCTTCCACATGTTCAGACCACAATCTGAAGGCATGAAAACTAAATGAGGTGGTGTATAAGTTTTCATTAAAGATAAATACACCTCCAGATTGGTCAGACTCATTCAAGTCATTGACAGCTACAGGACACCCTCCATGATTCAGGACACCCACTCTGCCTGTTTGGATCTACTTGAGTCTATCAAGATACATCCGAACACCATGGTTTTGGGTGAGTTTACCCATCCATTGACTAGGCAAATTACTCCTGCTCAAATTCACTTGCTCAAAGGCTCTTCAACTTTGTTAACTCCAATACCCTAGACCAGCTGGTTGACACCCCCATAAGGGGTGCCAGCATCCTGGATCTGGTGCTTACTAATATGGGGGACCACTGTAGCACCTCCACTGTGAAGTCTTCCCTGGTGAGATCTTACCAGAAATCAGTCTAATTGGAAGTAACTATCACACCTGACCCCCTCCCCAACAGCAACTAAACTAAACAAGTTTTCCAGACCAGATTATGACCTCTTACGGGATGGTGTAAATAGCTTCTCTGCACCTCCCCCTTCAGATGGAACTGGCAACCATGCCAAGTTCTACACCAGTGCTTTATACAAACTCCTGTATAACTGCACTAACTCGGCTGAAGTTGATAAGAACAAAACAAGCTCCTCAAGGAAGAGCAAACCTGTCTGGTGGACAACTACCATTAACAGGCTTTACAGTAAGAGGAAGGAACTGCTATCTAAGAGTAACAGGGAGTGAGCCCTAAAATGGAAACCCTCCCTTATCAGCTTAAACAAATGAATAAGACTTCTTGTGAAGTCCTCCAAAGCAATCTATGAATCCAGAAAAGCTTCTTCAACCTAAAGAGAAACATAAGGCGTTCTTTAGTTACATTTGTAACCTAAATGGAAAGGCCCATATTTGTGCTGAACTGGTGGTTAATGATACTGCATATACTGAGCCTGTGGACATAGCTAACCTGTTGGCTGACAGGTTCTGTGAAAACTTCACTCCCCTGTCCCTGCCACACATACCACACAACATCCATGCCACCTGCCCCCTACCTTGTATCTCTAGAGAGCAAGTCATTAACCCCTTCTCTAAGGCCAGGAACACAATCTCTATGGGACTTGGTAACATCCTAGGCTGTGTCCTACATGAGATCCAACAAGAATTAGCAATGTCATTGGGTACTCTTTTCAATCATAGTCTAAGCACTGGCTTCATCCCAGCTGAATGGAAACTGGACACCATCATTCCCTTACACAAAGATGGTTCTTCCACTGACTCCAGGAACTATAGACCTTTTAGCCTGACTAGCCTTATCTGCAAGACCATGGAGTGAATCATCATGGACTTTATCAAACAAGATATAGGTAATCTCCAAACACTTGACCCTACTCAGTTTGGATTTGCCAAAGGGTGATCATGCCTGTTAAACCTGGTGGACATATTCAAGACCCTGGATGAGGGGAAATCTGTGCATACAACCTACCTAGACTTAGCCAAGGCATTTGACACTATTCCCAACTAGGGCATCATTGACAAACTCACCCAGCAAGGTATCAACCCCTAAATCATTAGATGGGTCGCTAACTGGATCACTGATAGAACCCATATAGTCAAAATACAGAAACCCACCTCCAACAGCAGACCTGTAACCAGTGGTGTTCCACAGGGATCAGTCCTGGGACCTCTACTGTTTGGAATCTATTTCTCCAAAGTACAAGCAAAAACCAAAGGTCCGTGACTGACAAAGTTTGCTGATGACTACAAACTAGAAGTGGTCATAGAATCTCCAAATGATGTCAACATCCTACAAGAGGGTCTTACACAAACAAATGATTTGTGCCAAAGTCATGGCCTTAAACTCAATTAAAAAAATGTATTATCATCCCTTTAAGTAAGGGTGATGTTCCTGCTTACTGCCACATCAATAGCAAAACCTTAAGTATGCATTCAGTGGTGAAAGACCTGGGCACTCAGGGTGACAGAAACCTCACTTTGACCACCATGTCTCCATAGTGGTAAGAAGAGCATTCTATATTGCTCATTTCATAAGTAAGGGTATTGTCTCCAGAAAATAAGAAGTTATAACCTCCCTGTACTCTTCCATCATCAGCCCAATAACTGAGTACAAAGCCCCTTTTGGTCTGTACCATTCCAAGCACCTGCAGCAATTGGAGAGACCAGACAGGTTCCTCACAAGGAAAGTTCTAGGTCTTCAATATATGTCCTGTGTGGATCATCTGAAATCAATGTCACTTTATTCTGTTTCACACAAACTACTCAGAGGCAATCTCTGTCTTGCATACAAGGCAACCTCTGACCCTGCTTTATTGGAAATGTTGCATCTCCGTATGTCAAATAGCACATGGGTTACTCACTCTAAAGACCTTAACCTGGTATGTGACTTTATTAGAATCTGCTTGAGGGACAGATTTGTCTTCAAGAGATTAGCACACCTTTGGAGCAGACACACCATGTCAAACAGAGCACTTCATTGCCTCTCTTCAAATGCAATCTGGACGATTGGATGGGTAACTGTAAATTCACCACAAGGGTTCCACCTGTGTCTCTCTTGGACAGGGGCAATAGATGCTAATCATGGAAAATAAGGGCAGAACTTGGCTAGGCTTGTAAATGCCCTTGGGCCATTAGCCTAGTAACTTCGTATGATTCTATGATTCTATGATCTTATGAAAAAAGGTACTAGGACTACATGAATTTAGGTTTGGGATCCTGCAAGAAAAAATATGATAAATTGCCAAGTGCTCATACAGATTTAATACTGTGACTTAAGCATTTAAAGATGGAAAGGATGCTGTGATAGATTTTAGATCACAGACAAATTTAGAAGTAGCGCACCCTGTGAACATTCTGGTAGTTATTAGACATGACTGCAGTAAAGGAGGAGGAGGAGTATATTCTTCAAAATTACTGTTGCCCCCCCCCCACACACACACACACTATATTCATTTACATCATTTGCTTTCAGAAGAGAAGAAGGAAGCTATGACCCGGACAGAGGTAAAGGAGATGACTAGCTTAAAATCAAGGGTCCTCCAAATGGTAATCTCCAAAGACCTGGTGTTATACCTTCTGAAATTCATCACTTAGCAGGACAGGAAATGAAAGCATGTCTTTTAAAGGTTAGGAATTAAATATCTGAGACCTGAGTAGTTCCCTGGTTCTGGAGCAATGGTGTGATGTTTGTAATTTTATCTGCAATTTTAACAAAGGAAAAGCCTTAGCTGTACACTGTGTCATACTACTCAGTATCTATTTTGAACCAAGTTTATGAAATGTTCATAGGTTTGTTGGTGTCTGAGATGGGGCACTTTATATTGATTAATTAACTTGGATCAGTGGATTAGTGCCTGAAAGGCAGACACTGAATAATATAATTAAAACACCTGTTGTTAATGCAAGATAACCAGGCTATAGGGTGGAGTTTACTGATGGTCAGCCTAAATGCAGGAAAAGTTTTTGATGAAGTAAATGGACGTTTTCTTAATATGATTATTCATAGTTTTGGGTTTGTTCAGGAATTAAATTATTCAAAAACTATGTCAGAAGTGGGGGTTAAGCTTAATTCTAGCCCACTCTCTCTTTTTTATCTAGGTTGCTGAATAGGTAAGGTCATCGTCTGTCATCTCCTGTGTGCACTGTATTTAGAAATCCTTGCAGAATTTATATGTAATCAAGGAATTGTTGGTTATCTTCTCATAGGTACAGAGGTCAAATTTTTTTTATTTATATTGATGATTTACTATGTGGTCCCAGAAAGAGATTTGCCTAAACTGTTTGAAATATTAAATTATTTTGAAGCTTAATTGGGTTGCAAACTCAATACAGGAGAGAAACATGAAAGTGCAGTGAATTATCAACTATCTGAAACGCAAATGTTCCTTGAAGACCCATGGTCTAATAAAGTCCAGTTTACACAGTGTTTGTTTTGTTAAGAATACCTAATCATGGGTATTTAATTAAGCATGAAAGTGTTCTTTTTAGATAAATTATGTTAGTAAGAAAAATACAATGACTAAACATTAGACGACAACCATTCCAACAATAATTTGTGACTTTTATGCTTTGTTTTAGCATTGTTGCAATGTGTTAGTTGTTAAAATTACAAATAAAACTGGGTCAACATACAAGAAAATGGTTAGTTGGCTTCTGAGGAAGTAACTGCATGTGAGACAGGAAGCATTAGAGGAAAAGGTATTATATTGATCAATATGAAAGAGGACTATCAAAGCATTCAGAATATAAAACGATATTAATTATATTTTTAACACCTTTATTGAATTATCATCTGTGACATAGGCAAATTTATATTTGTATAAAAATAATCAAACTGTATTAAAAAGTTCACGTTTACAAACACTATACTTCATATATATTGCTAAATATCATATAATCTAAGCGGGTCTATATTACAATGTTGAATTCAGAGGAGTTTGAACGTTGTAATATCGAACCCAACAGTCAAAAATATGAAAATCGCGAAGCCACGGCACACCAGATTTTTTCCCAGGCAAAAAAAATCGATGGGCTGTTTTCAGGGCTTTGCTATTTCCTCCATTGTGGTGTGATCTCGGAGTTGGTATATTTAAGTAGGGGGCGTGGGTGGGAAAAAATCGCTGTTTTTCGTTTTAATTGGGTTTCAAATGTTAAAGTTCGATATTACAACGTTCGAACACTTATGAATTTGATGTTGTAATATAGACCCAACCTAAGCAACATTACAGAAATTATTCAATTCTATCCTTTTTTAAACAACAAACATATCTATTAAAACATCACTTACGATACAGGCAATCATACATTTATATAAATGAAAACAAAAAAAAAGGACACACTCCCAGTTGCAAACATTATACATAATTTATAATCTACCCAATCATTTTCAGTCAAACATTATATAGCTCATTTAAGTCCTGCCTTCTTTTAAACCTCATTCCTCTCCTGTATGTATTGTTCCCACAGTTCCCATTTTTTTTCCTATGTGGTTTGGTCCTACCATTATCTAAAGATCTCAGTTCCAGTTGTTTTATCTCTGTTGCTAAACTCCCTTCTAATATTGTCGGTTTCCATTTTCTAGTAATTGTTTTTGGAGGCCACCATAATTATACACAGCAAGGCCTTACCAAGTCTAGGAAATTCCAATTCTGTATCATAGCTCAGAAAAATCATCTCCCTCGTCACATCAAGCTGCCCACCCAACATCTCCAACAGTGTATCCTGCAGGGAATTCTTAAAGTCCACTAACTTACCAGATTATAAAAATATATTAATTATAGTTATTTGTGGGGAGGTTATACTTTCAAATAGGATAATGTAGTGCAAGAAGTGCTTTGAATGTCATTAGTGTCATGGAAGGCTACATCTGTGCTAACTTGATTCTGTATACTCTATTTGCTATTATACTAACGTTTACCTTGCTGATTTATTGGACTTTGTTAATAATATATTATTTGAAAGCCATGAAACTAAAAGATTGAACTGCCATCTTACTGAAATATTAAAACACATGGGTCCCTATTAATTATGCAAAAATTAATTTCAGCGAATAGCATTTTTGTTCACTCACAACAAACATGCCGTTTGCCAAACTGTTCATACTGAGATCGAGTTACAGTGAAGATTGGGAAATTTGCCCTTTTGTCACTGTAGTGGGATCTCAGAGTTGGTAAATATAATTAGCAGGGGTGTGGAAGGTGCAGCCCCCCAGATGAATGGGATTAGATGAAGGCATTTCCGATGAAATGACATTCGTTGAAGTGACTTTTTGATGAATTAATATAGACCCAAAACACATACTACAGAAACACTTTACCCCATATTATGCAGGGCTCCACAGCCTCATGTCTCTTTAATTTGGTATACCAAACTCTTAGGCTGCAGCATAGCTGAGAAAGCTACAGCTCATTAAGGACAGGCTCAGAAAAATTCAGTTTCACCATTTTGATATTGGAATTTTATGATTCAGTCTTTTCAATCAAAATGTTTTGAGCTATAGCCAAACAGGTAGTACTTTCCTTGTACATTTAATGTGTAATCATCATCAGCTCCTTTTTTCCATGTGGTCAAAATGTGGTCAGAATGGCATGCCAACTATGGACACTTTTCTGTATTCAGAGCCATTCTCCTACCTTCTTTAACAGTCATGCTGTCTTGTTTTGGGTCTTTTCTAATGCTATCATCCATTTTTTGGCTGGACACCCACATCTCCTTTGTCTTTCTTCCGGTTGCTCCCAAACCTGCTTTACCAAATTACCTTCTTATGTAGGTGACCAAACAACTATAATCTGTTTTTCTTGAAACCCTCTGTAACTGAGGTTGCTTTGGATTCTCCTCTGATGTCCTCATTTCATCTATCCCCACATAGTGTATCCTTCTACAAATCTCAGGGTGATTAATGTCTACTATTCAGAATAAATGTAGAAATAGTTAAATGTTACTGAAAACTTCAAAATCAGTATTGCCTTTATTAAGGTATTTTATCACAAAGCACCAAATACAATGGCAGCATATAAAATAGACAAAACAGATAAAATAAGCACAATAAAAAACACATAAAAATGAAAAAATACAAATAAAACTAATAGGTGCGTTATAGTAAGATACTGTAAAATATATGCAATTCCACAACATCAAAGGTTATTTCAAATAGGTAAATAAGTTAGAAGTGACATATGGAAGCCAGTCAAGGAAAGATACTCCCAGAGCCAAGGAGACAGTATGTTCTACAGGAATGGGGTACAAAAAACAAATGAATGAGTACCACATGTCTCTTATTACACCTATGGAATCATCATCAGCCTCTGGATATGGACACAAGGCCTGGGTCGTGCAATATAGCACAACTGTCTCTTTTCATAAAAGGGTCCCAAGCCATGGAAGGACATATAATTTAGCATTCAGACCTTGTATATGACTGAACTTACTGGAAACTAATGCAGGTGGTATAGAACAAGTATAATGTGTTATACACTCCATGCATTTGTCATATTTTATATGAAACATTCATCTAGTATGTATTATTAGAGTTGGGGTATAGTTCATATTCCACCGATAGAGAATTTTTATTATATGATTGAATTTTGATGCTGTTTTAGGCATCTTTTAGCCATTATTAATACTGATAATATTTAGAAGGCTGTTTATATGGGTTTTACCAAATCTATGTTCTTATGTCTTTAAAACTTAATGGTAGTTTAATTGGTCAGGTGGTGTTTTAGGCGGGAATTTTAAAGTATTTAAGAGACAAGGTTTGATATATTCAGTGTTCTGATGAAATCTACATTGGGTAGATGAAAGCGCTCAACCTTCGTTTTGTATTTCAATAAAAGAAGTTCTTTGTGACATATTCGTGGATCATGGTTTGTTCTGGGAACAGTTTTTGGTGCTGCCTTTCTTCTAGTGTTGAGTTCCTTGAACTTTCGTTGTTGGTATTTGTCGTCAGCCATGGATTCCATTGGGGATATATCCTGCAACTTCTCTCCTGTCAGGAGTGATGAAGTGGACAAAATACACTCAGAACTGGTGATTCTAAAGGGTGAAATCACCCGGTTGTTGGAAATGATGACACCGCCTATCACTTCACGTAACACAGCTTCGGAGAAAATTGAAATGGAGGGGATGACATCACCACGTTCCGACATAGGAAGTGGTAGTTCCGAGGAGATTCCAAACGGTCAAGAAGCCCTGAAAAGGAACAATTTACAGTCCAATGGCACTTTCTATGGTAATGGAAACGTTGGCAATCACATGCGTCAGTTTAATCTTTCTACTGCATCTGGTGAGGTTTCGGAGGATGTGTATGTTTTGTCAGGGGCTAAACCTAAACGTATGCAACCCACATGCACTTATTCTTCCCAAGTGGGTTCAAACTTGGTAAATATGAAAGAAACTGCCACATCCAACAGGCCAAAGATGTCAGAACCTATGGATGGTATGAATAATAAATTTACTTTTAATTTAGATAATTTTTTAAAACTGCCTTATGATTTCTGGTCCGTGGATAATCATAAGAAACATACTACTGTACAAGAATAAGACATCACTTTAAAGGACATGATTTTTAGCTTCGGAAAGAAGCTTAACCAGATAAAAGCCTTGCAGATGGATAATTTATACTTATGCAAATGTGTGGACTGTGGCATTGTCCCTATGGGTCTACGTTTTTTTAAACAGCCCATTGGGATAGAACTAAATGAGACCAATATATTGACTTGTAATAAAATGTTTGACGGTTTTGGTAGGCAATTTATGGAGTTCATAATATCCTGCAATGACAACAAGTTGAGTACATTATTAAAAGATGTAGAAGAACTCAATGTTGCTATAACCAATGATTTATTGTACCCACAGTGGCAGAAATTGCATGCTAAGCAATTTCACTATGTCGAAAGTAGTAGTAAAAAAATGTTTGATAGAAAATGTAAAACATTTCTAAGGGATACAAGACAATATGAAAATGAAACTGCCTACAATTGGAACAAAAGAATCAATGTTAACCCTGATAGACGTGATAAGGGTAATGATATGGACTACATGTCCAATGATCTTGATAGAGAGGAATGCTGTGGGGAAGATTTTTTAGAGCAAGAAAAAAAGTGGAAGGGCAACTACAAATGGCAAGAAAACAGATGGAGACAAGGGGATCGAAGAACAAGGAATCCCCACAGGGGTTACTAGAACAGGAAGGTGAACTTACTGGTATTAGGGTCACTGATGGGGTGGTATATAGTGTAGGAGACTTCAAAATATATAATTTTACACAATACCCCATAAACATTGAACACTTTGATACATTTTCAAAAGGTATGAAATATATTCCTAGAAGGAAGTTTGATCTGGTTGATACTTTAGTCAAGTTCAAGTTATTCTTGAGAAAGATAAATTTGGGTATATTTTTTCAAAATTCATTTGATAAGCATTCACAAATGGACTGCTTAAAGAAGAAAAGTAATTTCACTCCACCCATGCACAACACCATATCAACCTTTGAAAAGGTGGTCAGTAAGAAAATATATGAATTATATGGTAATTTACAAAAAACAGGTGATTCTTCCCAGTGGAATGTAGCAGTCGAAAAACTATTAGATTCTATATATTCTCAAAATATTAGGATTATGACTGCAGACAAGGGGGGTGGAGTGGTATTGTATGATATGGATAATTATATTGCCAAAATATTTGACATTTTGAATAATTCCGAACAATATGAAGTAACTTCTATCAATCAGATAAATATTGCCCATAGAAGAATTGACCTGTATCTAGAAGAATTTCTATTGGATGATCGAATCACGCTTGAACTGTACAATTTTTTAAAAGTAGAGTACCCCATAATGGCAACTATAGTAGGAATTCCCAAAATACACAAAAACATCAGGGATCCTCCTTTTAGACCCATTATCTCAGGAAGTCGTAGCAAGGCCTTTCCATTTGGTAAGGTCATTGATCAATGGTTAAAGCATATCTACAAGTTGATACCACACATTATTAAGGACTCCTGGGAATTTTTAGGGAAGTTTAAACAAGACATATGGGACCCCAATTTATTATTTGTTACCATAGATGTAAAGGATTTGTTTTCGTGCATACCTAAAGCAGATGGGGTGACTCAATTTATTAACAGTCTGAATAAATACAGTCAACTACAGTGGGACAAGATCGATATACTAACAGAATTCATCAATATTGTGCTAGATAATAACTTCATATTCTTTGAAGGGGAGCATTACAAACAAATAGCGGGTGTAGCTATGGGGGCTGCTTGTGCCCCCATATATGCCAATCTCGTCCTATTGGATTGGGAGGAGGAATTTGTATTGGAATCACCCTGGATGGAGTACATATGTTGTTATGCCAGGTACCTGGATGACTTATTCATCCTTTGGAAGGGGGATGAGGAGAAATTGATGAATTTCATCGATTACATCAATGGTAGTACTTCCTACTTGCAATTTACTTATAACATCAGTAAGACAGGAATAAATTATCTTGACACCTACATATTCAGCGATGGACACACTTTTCAGTCTAAGATCTATAGGAAAGACACTTTTTGCAATGCCTATTTAGAGTTTTCCAGTAATCATCCCTATACGCAGAAAAGAAGTATTTTAAAGGGGCAATGCATAAGGGCTGCTAGGATGACCTCCAGAAAAGAAGATATGATTCTTGAGATGGCCTTTATTGGCAAACTATTTAGACAGAGAGGTTATCCTGAGGCCATGATCAAGGACATCACCGAATATGTTATACGAGAATGGGGTAATAAATATATACCTATCTTGGGCAAGTGTTTATTGTCAACCAGTGCAAATGAATGTAGTACATCAGGATATCACAGGTCATATATAATACAATTTGGGCATGACGTAGGGGAAGTGAGAAAGATTGTAGATAGTAATTGGAATATTCTTACTAGTGATGAAGGAATTTGTGATAGAGTGGGTGAGAAACCAACATATGTATATAAAACAGGGATGAATTTCAAAAAAATGAATGACATTAGGTCTAATCACAGAGATAATTCTGGGAACACCCATAGGACAGGGACTAAGCAATGCGGACATTGCAACCAGTGCCCTTCCATTTTACAAGTGGAGTGTATTAGTTTAGAGAATATTATTAGAAGTAGGATTTATCTTTGTAAGGGAAATTGCCAGACCCAACATGTTGTCTATATAGGAAAGTGTATGTCCTGTCCTAGTTTTTATGTTGGAAAAACGGACAGGAAATTACGTAATAGAATTTACTATCATTTGTATTGTATAAAAAAGAAGGATATGAATAATGCACTATACAGACATTTAGCTGGTAGTGCTGGTTGTAACACCTTCAAATTTGCCATTCTTGAAGTAGTTAGGAACAACCCCAGTGGGGGTAACATCAAGGCAATTTTGGGGGAAAAAGAGATTAAATGGCAGTTAAAGCTAAATGCAGCAATTCCACCAGGTATCAATGAAAATATTCCTACTAAGCCCGTTATAAGAAATTAACAATGTTGTAGTTTTGTCAGAGAGAGACATATAGACATATATACATATACACCCAATCAAATATGTATATAAAATAATTTTTCATTGTTAAATATAGGCATTTATATACTTTGGTAATGCACAATATATTTAGGCAGGTCATAACTATATATTGTATTTGTTATGTAATTAGTATTTACTGTAGGATTATATCTTACATTTGATATTGTTCCTTTTATGCACTCCATGCATTTGTCATATTTTATATGAAACATTCATCTAGTATGTATTATTAGAGTTGGGGTATGGTTCATATTCCACCGATAGAGAATTTTTATTATATGATTGAATTTTGATGCTGTTTTAGGCATCTTTTAGCCATTATTAATACTGATAATATTTAGAAGGCTGTTTACATGGGTTTTACCAAATCTATGTTCTTATGTCTTTAAAACTTAATGGTAGTTTAATTGGTCAGGTGGTGTTTTAGGTGGGAATTTTAAAGTATTTAAGAGACAAGGTTTGATATATTCAGTGTTCTGATGAAATCTACATTGGGTAGATGAAAGCGCTCACCCTTCGTTTTGTATTTCAATAAAATAAGTTCTTTGTGACATATTCGTGGATCATGGTTTGTTCTGGGAACAGTTTTTGGTGCTGCCTTTCTTATAATGTGTTATTAGTGGATTTCCATGGCAGTAGCCCTGTAATAGTGCTCAGCACCACAAACAGGACATTTCAGTATTTCTGATGGAAACAGACCAAGACAGGGAAAAAAACCAAGAGGTCAGAGTGAGGTAGAAGGTGTTTAATCTCAGAGATCAGAGTAATAACTGAGGTAGATGAAGGGAGTGGCTGCTCCAACTGAACGTTTTTAGGGGGCGTGATCAGTTGCCAATATGACATAAGTGCAGAACCAGCATTCATTCAATATGCAAGGTAATATTGCGACAAATGAATACCAGTACTGCATTCATGGTTACAGTAGGAGATCAACATCTATGGATTACAGCAATAAGCTTGCTATAGTCACAGTTGACAGCTGACAATGTGGGGGGGGGGGGGGAGTGATGAGTGTGCCAGTCTGCAGAACTTGCCAAGGCACCAGATGAACTAATTACAGTTTTGCTGTAGATGTTTTTTACGTGGAAACAGGATGATTTTATGCCTTGGTCCTGAGGTGTAGACATGCAACCCAGGATTATAGATAACCTGCACACCTTCACAATAAACTGTAGAGAGTTAGCATTATAAATGAGTAGTCTGCACTCAATGGGTTAAGAAGAAGAGGTGTTGATACCAGAGGAAACCTACGTATGGCCTGAGAGGAGAAAAAACAGTTTATCACCTTAATGGCGAAATGCAGCAGACCTATCAGTTATTTCTAGTTTGGAGAAACATCCCTATTTTCAGGCTTTATTTACCCCTGCACATGATGTCCCTATTCTCGGAGATAAGTCCCTGCCCAGGTGCTTGATATACCCCTTCTTACAATATTCTGACCCCCCCCCCTCATCACACATGACTTTTGAAGCTGCCTGCTACACAGATAAACACATACATGATCAACATACTAGCGGCACCTATAATTTAAAAAAAAAAGACACACATCTCCCTTCTTCAGAAGAAAACTAAAACTCATTGTGTGGTAAAGTTTTGCAATATAATTTGTTAAAGTATATAGATCTTACACTATCTCTTAGCTAATATGCTTATATTTTTCCATCATTTTTGTCACTCTCTGTTTTTTTAATGTTTCTGAGTAGCATCCCACATTCATACAGGAAGAAGGAACAGCAATGTGCTATATGGTATTCAAATTTTATGCAAATTAGATGCCCACATTTTTGGTTGAATGTGCCTACTTTTCCATGGCCTTTGTCCCTATTTTCATGTCTGCATGCTGTGAGGTCTGATACACAGTAAGTGCATAAATGCCCAATCAAAATGCCATGTATACAGTACCAAAGGCAACAGAAAGATCCAAGAGGGCTAGTACTGATTAGTACTGCTTGTCTCAAGCTTTCAAAGATCATGGACAGGTGTGTGATCATTAATAGATATTACCTGTCTCGGAGCGATTGCTAGGGATTCAACAATCCAATTTAGGAAGGAAGGAAGATGTAAGAGGTGTTTTAATTCTTCTAGTATTTATGAGAGGTAAAAGATGAAAGACATGTGTTTGGAAATGGCTGTAGGCATCTAATGCTTGGTGGAACTCTATGGAGAAATCACCTATAAATGTTAGTTCATTAGCAATATTGCTGATTATCCAGAAGACAGTTTCTTCTCTAGCTGTTTAGGATTATCATGTGAAATATAGTGGCCACCTACAACTAGTTGTTTAGCTAGGCTGAGCCTGAGTGAGTTAAGGTCTGGCTCAATGGCTGTAGTTCTAGGTGGCCGAGTAGGGTGTGGAGAACAGATAAATGTGTCCTTAACTAGTACAGGAACTTTGAATGTGGTGTAGCCTTTTAGAATGATACCAGAGGTAGGTATGTGAAGCTTTGACCAAGTTTCAGATATTCTAAATGTATTGGGAACATACTTGTTAAGGCATGCATGAAGCAGGGTAATTTTATTACATATGCTTCTTGAGTTAATGTGAGCAATTCAGAGATATAGCTTGTAGTAACAGTCTGGATATGAGAGAGTGCTTACTAAGGTGTTACCTAACTGTGGCTCTGTGTTTGGATGAATACCATCTGATTGTATTAGTTTGTGTTTAAACATGAGGGAGACGTGGATGGGAGTGTGCTTGTTGGTAGGCTGTTGCAAGAGGATACTGTAATGTAATTCAATGAGACATTTTTGGTATGGGTATAAATCTGTGGAGTTGATGATTTCAGTCTTTTGTGAAATTTTGACAAGGGGGGTAGATATTACACATTCCTGTGCTTTCAGCAGATCAGCCAGCATGACGTGTGTATTTCACAAATATGTGTGAATCACTGTCATGTTATAAGTATTGAGACATTTTTTGGCTGGCTAAACAGATATACTTATCTGACCACATCCACTGCATACATGTGAGTTTTGTGTATTTATCCCTGTCACCATATCTTACATATCTGCCATCCGTATACTTTTATTTGAAATGACCCATAGTAGTTCTTAAAACAAATTGTCTCAGACAAGAGCTTTTGATATGTATACCAAACTCATGACTAACCCCCCAACACACACACACACACACACACACACACACACACACACACACACTAGGAAATGAACACAATTCCTATACTTGCATGAGAAACATCTGTGGTACATCCCAACAACATAACTAACCATTGCTTCAATTGTATATAAACCAAGTGCTTTGCTCTCTAGGTGGATTTGCTGACAGTCATTTCATGGACATATAACAGTCTAGTTTTGACTGAAGACCTGATTATAATGATCTATATGACTAGTCAGTATGCATAATATCAACAAGCACTTGTAACAAGTTTGTCTGGAAGGAGGTAAAATTAATAGTGCCAGTGCAAAAATGTTTAAAGGTGCTGGATTGATACCACAAACTTTCTTCTTATCTACTGAATAAATGTCTTATAGCTCAGCTATAAATGAACACTATGAAATAATCCTGTCAAGAATAATGTGATTTTTGCTGCCATAATGCCTAGAAGTGAAGTTTCATGTAGCTAGCCAGCTTTTCTATTTAGTTAAGACATACAATGGCACACGATTTACCGATTTTTGAAAATTATAAGCTGAAAACTACAAAAAGACATTAATTTTTTTGTTTTGTTTTTGACATGAAGACTAACCCTCCCTTCATCCTCAGTCTGGGAGGTCTGGCCTTCCACACCTTCCTTATTTTAACAATCCTTCCATCTCACTTCAGTGAGGGAAAGTAAAACAAATAAATAAATGGTGGAAGTGTACTTCTGGCTCACACAATCCAAGCAACTGCGTTGAAATGAGCTGCAACAAAAAATGATTCCCACAAAAGACTCGGACAAATATCTGCAACAAAATGAAAGTATGCCCAGCTGGCCTTCTTCAAGAAGTAATGATTCTTATCTCATCCAAGCCTATAGCACCTTTTTTGTATACTTCCAGTTAACACCCATAGCTTCTTATGGTGTCCAGACCTTCCATAGGTCTGACTTTTTAACTATGTGACTTACTAGCTTATAATAGACAGGATTAAGAAGGACAATGATTTATTAATGAAATGACACTGTGGTTGTTAGTCTAAGATATCCTGCAGCAGAAAAGCCCTGATTTTCTTATGCTTTTTATATTGATTTTTTAAAAAAATGATGTGGAATGCAAGGATGTGTGTAGGCTGTAAGAGGTGCAATATTCCACATCACATAGGTGTTAATGAGTTAAATGACAGTATTTCAGTGAAAGCAGAATAATACAGTTTTCAGCCTATGACAGCATAGCACAATGTGACCATGTAGCCACGCTGTTTATAGTCCTCATTTATGAAACTGTCCAAACACTTTGTGTTCATCATCACATTAAACAGGATCCAATGACATTCAGTCAACATACTTTCTGTTATTTCTATCAAACTAAAAAAAATGTATGCATTTTTACTGGTTTGCTTTCAGCTAATTTTGACTTGCTCATTAATACTTTTCACACTTTTCTACAGCTATGAAAATTATGAGCCATGGAGGAAATTGATAACATCTTCAGTATGCTTTATGTTTAGTCTTACACTGAGCTAATAGAAAAAGATTCATTAGTAATACATGTGCTGCACAAGAGAAATTCTGAATCTTAAATGCATCCACTTAAGGAAAGTGACATAGTAACCATTTTATGTCCATACTATATATCATATTTATGGAATAATATATATTTTTGTAGATTTATTTTATATTTCTGATATTACCAAAAACATGTAGACATTTCTGCATGTTTTTCTTAGAAAAAAAGATGGATTTATGTGAGCAAAGTCTTTTCAATATTGGAAAGACTGGGGCCTGGTGTAAAGGGTGTAGTGTTTGACTTAAAAAGTACAATGTTTGAGTCTAAACTTTAAGAAGGAATTGGATTGGGCTTAGAATGGCCTATTAGAAAGCTACTCCAGTAATTAGCTATGAGTTTATGAAATCATGAATCTAAAGAAAAGATTAAATGAAAAGTTTGGGTTGGTGTGGTCTAGTGATAAAGCATTGGACTCCCTAATACAGGTATGTAAGTTTGAGGCCTGCAGGCCCCAACTATTTTTTCTAGGGTGGGAGGTTGGCATAATGGTTAGGGTGCTTACCTGGTGCTTGAAGTCGCTAAATAATGACATACATTTGAGTTTCAGACTTCAAATCCTTCAGAAAAATGTATGTTAACACAAACCCTGTTACGTTAGCAACTTTCTAAGTTTATAAAAACAATATTTAAAATCTGTCCCTAATTTTGTGCCTTTGTCCCCCATTTTGTCAGGCTTTGGCCAAGTTTCTAGTACTAAAAGGTTGAGAGGTATGACACTCACCTTTTAACTCTTTTCTGTTAATTGCCATCGTGAGAAGATGATGGCGGGTGACCTTTCTTTGGTGATGTTTTGAGTGCTAATCAACTAGCCAAAGATGAAAACAGTAAGGCTCCCCTGTAACAAGATCGAACATTGATTATTTTGTCATCAAGTAACAGGATGAAATCCTATCTAAGATTGTCAAGTAAAAATCCATAGTAAAGGCAATCAAACAATAAGCATCTTTCATCAGTGGCTTCTTGAGAGAGAAGTACGGATACATGCTCACACACACACACACACACACACACACACACACACACACACACACACACACACACACACACACACACACATAGCAGCTTGCTGAAATAATATGTTACTGTGTCTTCTGCCCTTATGCTTTGTTTTATTCATTATAAAGTACAATTTTCAGTTATTATTCTCTGATCATTTCTGTTAAAGCTGCTGAAAGTTTCTTTTTATTCCAAAAGATGTCCATGAGATTGTTGGTTGTGTTTTGATTGTCCAACAAATTTGCAATGGACAAAAAATATAAATGCATTTCGAAAAAAAAAGTTTAATCCATTTGGGAAAATAATCTTTTAGGGAAGAGGAATGAATATATTTGAATTTGAAGTTATTTTGGTTCCATATCAAGGGAAATAATATGAAATGTTCTCTTTAACTTTAAATTAAATATCCATGGTCATTGTCAGTAACAAGGCAGCATCATCTGCAACTATTTTTTTTCTGGTCTGCAAGGGTGTCATACGTTTTGAATCTGCATGTGCATATGATTCACACCCATGTGTGAGTGCGCGTGCACACACACACACACACACACACACACACACACACACACACACACACACACACACTACTTGATGTTGGGAGTTAACTGGAATACTGTATTAGAGTGTCATTTTGTTTCATTGCATCCATTTTGTATCTCTGATTTTGTTATTCTTTTTATCCAACTTCCACCCATTCTATTTAGCATCAATATCTGCTACCCTCTCTTGTCTTTCTTTGATTCTATAGGTGCAGGTAGAAAGTTGTATGCTATTTCTTGCTTGAATGGATTTCCTATTCTTTGGAATTTTGCTTTCTATCTGCCTTTCCTGATTTTTTTCTGTTTAAGTCAATGTTATTCCCTAGCATCCTTCTTTGGTTTTTCTTTATATTGTCCCAAGCTAGGTGGAGTAGACCTTCATACCTGGAGTGACTTGCAGGTGAGAGCAGCACTGGTACTAAGCACCAATGTATCAATAGGGGAAGAAGTGGGCCAATGACATCAGTTATTGTACAGTACAGTATAGCAGACTTCACTGCATGTTTGATGGAAAGGTCTGACCCAGGCACATAGGGATATCTGTCCTTCTAGACACCTCTGGTCTGCAAATGCAAGAATCTGTTTGACAGGTTATGTTATAGCAGTAATTTAATGTTTAGCAGTATGCATGCTACAAGGGTTATAGAGATTTATGTGTAGGGTCAGATAATAGTGTTACAGGAGTTCCTGCTTTCAAATGCGTGTTGGTGGAGGGTTAAGTACAGTAAGACAACAAGGCAACATAAGAATGCTGCCTTCTGGGCTCCTGTGGCTGAAAATGATGGAAACGTGCAAGTAGTATGGTCCAATGACATGGCAGCACACTCTGCAACACTATAAAGGGTGGAGTCACCCACATTGATCATTTCACAGCTGCTGTAGGGGTATAGGCTGATCACACATATTTGACAGTGCATGACAGATATCTTGTACCACAGAGTCTCTCATGGAGCTCCACCTGCAACTCCAGTGCACACAACATCCAAAAATGTGTACCACCTCAGAGTGTGCATACCCACCATATGGGATAGATATGGGAGGGTAAACACCTCATGACTCCAGAACCATTTGTGATATGGTTGTAACAAATGGCATTAAGCAGCAGATGTGAATATCAGTCACTAAAGCACAGACTTCTGCTACCCACATTGTAGAGATGGTAAGTGTGCTCCACGGCTTGTGGGATGACATACACCACCTGTGCAGTGGCATAGACTAATAGGTCAAGGACCATAAAATGCTGATGAGGTCACTAGTGGTAAGAGTTGCCTCTGTAGGTGCCTCCATGAAACATATTGCAACTGCCATCAAGTCTACTTCTACAGGCTGTGCATTCTGTGGTTGTTAAGGGGGTCCAGATCAAGGAGGACAGCCAAAAATCTGACTACAAAGACTAGCGTTAAGAGAGCATCACTGTCCCCTGTGGCTACACAGACCAGGTCAATGGAAAGAACAATTACTGGGATGACCACATGGTACACCATAACAGGTCACAAGCACACAATCCTGTAATTCTAGACCTTTCTTACCATAGACTGCAATGAGCCCTGACACTGCAAGGCAACACAGAGGACATCTCCATCAATCACCCAGTGGAAGCTTGAGCCCCAGTACCAGAGAATTTGATCCCTGCCTCCTATTAATATCTAAAAATAGCAGCCAATAGCATTGCAAATCTTATCTCAATCCTTATGAATAGATCCAGGAATCCCATGTTCCCTCTCTCTGGAAAAGTCATACGTTATACCTCTGCACAAAGGAGGAAATTCAACGGGCATTAATAACTTTAGACATGTAGTAATCTTACCTGCCTTCACCAAAATATTTGATAAATGTATTCAAAAACAATTGTTAGACTATTAAGCCAAAGAAGAACACAAACTGATAAAAAACAAAAAGCCAAAGAAACACACCAAGCCAGCAGAAATTATGGTTAGCGCTTTCGTTTACTTCATAAACAAACTTCATCAGACAACAGTTAAAACCACAAATCATTTAAATATCCCTCCAAAAAGACCAATTAAACAATTAATTCCATACTCAAATTGTCCTTAAAGGAATATACACACAAAATTGTTCATGCTACATAAAAATCAGTACATAAACATCAATGTGTATACAGCAAGCTAAAATACATCCATAAATTGAATTAATAATCATCTAAAACAGAATTTCAGTTTTAACATACATTTTATAGATAAATTATCATTCAGCCCAGGAAGGGAATGTGCATTAAACTTCAATTGTCAAATCAGTTCCCTTTTATCTAATTTCAGGGCTATAGGACCACCTCTATTATATTTATCCAACACTTGATCAATGACAAAAAATAGAAATGCATGTGACGGAAACTTATTTTCATGCCTAGCCAAGGCATTATTCAAATTCAGCTTCCTAATGTTGTACAAATGCTCATAGATGCACTGTTTCAGGCATCTTTCTGTCCTTCCAATATAAAATGCAGGACATGCTTGACATACCGCCATGTACACAACATTCTTAGATGAACAGTTATATCCGTCCTTAAGCTGGTATACTCTCCCATACATCTCAAAGAAATCAGTAACTTTAATAAATTTACAAAAATGACAAAAAACACATTTTGACATACCACCAAGAATATTAATACCGCAATTACTTTCCAAGGCATTTTTGAGGTTACTATCCTTCCTAAAAATAACATTAGGTTTCTCTCTAATCCTATTATTAATCAATGCATCCTCACTCAGAAAACATCAATTCTTATTAATAATATACCTGAGGTCATCAGCATCAAGTAAGAATGTAGTAATAAATCCACTATATTGGACATCCTCACTCAAATTAGGTTCAAGAGACAATTCACCCACACCTAAAACAGAAGTGCCCATACCATCTTCCAGTAAACTAATCTGTTCAACAAAAGGGGCATCTCGAAATGGTGAGGCAGTATGCAAAAGGGGTTTACAAGACCCTCTCTTTCTTTTAATACTAACTGCAGCACAAACCTCATTCAACAAGGGGAGTGGGTAACCCCTTTTCACAAACATCTCTGTTAATAAATTACATTCAAAAATGAAGTCAGCCTCATCTGTAACCATTCTGGATGCCCTAACAAACTACCCTTTTACAACAGCCTTCTTTTGATGATAGGGATGAGCATCAGTGCAAAAAAGCATTGAAATAAGTGGCCTTTCTAAAAATCTTGGAGTTAAATCTTTCATTAACCAAATCCTTGCTTAGTTCAATGTCCAGATAGGAAATAGAGTCTACATTAAACTCAAAAGTAAACTTTAAAAAATTCAGTGAAATTATTCATATGTTCAAAGAAAACCTCCGCTAGTTCTAAACCACCTTTCCAGACCATAAAAATATCGTCCAGATAACATGTATACCAGATGACATTATTCTTAAACAGGGCATCCCTAAACAGGAACTACTTTTCCCAGTGGGTCATAACTATGTTTGCAAAAGTAGCTCCACAAGGAGAACCCATTGCTACCCCAGTTTTTTGCAAGTAATAGTCCCCATTAAACATAAAATAATTATTCATCAGGACTAATTCCAAAATGCACACCAATGTCTCCATTTCCCTACCATCCACACCTTTGCTAGTAAGGAAATCCCTAACCCAAATTAAAGCAGTTTACTGAGGTATGACCGTATATAATTCCTTGACATCAACTGTCAAAAAACCATAATCAGCTTGAAATTTCAAGCTATTCATAGCTGAAAGAAATGCCCAGGAATCACGACAAATATGCTGTTCCCCTTCCAGAAGTTTCTTTAACTTGGTATCCAAATACTTTGCACATCCACATGTAAAGGTCTGCCTACCATCCACAATGGGATGAATAGGAGGATTTTCCATATCCTTATGTATTTTTGGCAGTCCAAAAATCACAGGAGTAATGGGACTAGAAACAGACAAGTAATTCAATAAATCAATATCTATAGAAGCTTCTATAAATAAGTCCCAAATAAACCCTTGAAACCATTGACAAGCCCCATTCATCTCATTCTGGGACACTTTCTCATAAGCTTCACATGCTAGTAAATTCTTCATGCGAGTGTTATAATCGTCCAAGGTCATAAATATAAGGCCACCCCCTTATCAGGTTTTAAAACCAGAATACCCTTAGTTCTTAACAAAGAAAGGACATCCTTTTCACTAACAGTGGTGTTATACAAAGAAGGGTTAGGTTTATAATTAGTTCACAGACACCGTATATCATTTTCACAAACTCTCTCAAATAACTGTATAGTATTATTAAGAGGAGGATTAAATAGACTAGCAACTCTAAACTCACTTGTCAAATTACTGTTGTTACCAAACAATACATTTAGATTCAACTTGCGTGTAAACATTTTCAAATATATTAAAGTTCTAGCCAGATCTGCCCAAGCCGAGGGAACAAAGGTCAATCCATGAGCCAACAATTCAACCAGTACTTTGGTAGGCATAAAATCAGTGTAATTATAGATTTTAAAGTCCCCATATTGATTACAAACAATACTGACTAGTTTCGTATTAACTGTCCCAGTATGACAACTTTCAAGGGAAGGCAAAAAAGTTACCTCCTCCCCCGTTTGATCGATCTCTTCTTCCACTGCTTCCGAGACACACCACCTTGTTGGTAAGCCTGGTTGTTCACATTGTTCATCCGAACATCCTGTTGAATGACGGGCTGCTGAGGGCGAGCTTCACGAACTTGCTGCACTTGTCTATTTTGAACCTGCCTGTTCTGGAGCCGTTCACTCCGTCTAACAGGGGAATTCAAAGTGAAATTAGAAGCAGCCCCACTATCTTGTTCACTGCTCTCACTAGTTACATTCCCCTGGGCTAGTGGATCCAGTTCCGGAAGAGAAGAAGCTGAATAATTAATCACACCAGGTGGGGAAGGATATGCAGCCCCATTACCATAATCTCGTGCATCCCTTGCTAGTTTTTTAATTTTAGTCTCATTCAGTTTGCAAAGTGTACTGTAATTGTTAGACTATCTCTCACAGGAAGAGCTGATGCTTAACCCAAAAAAGACCAAACTACTACTTTTTTCCCCAAATCCCTCTTACATGAAAAAACAAAATTTAATTTCCCCTCTCTATAATACAACCATTGAAGTCACTTCTCATAGTAATCTATTAGGGGTGATAGTGGATAATAATCTTACATTTGATGCATAAGAAAACTCATCAAAAACTAGAGATGCTTTCAGAATCAAAATATTCATCACCAACGCAACTAAAACTACACTTGCCACTACTTACCACCTCCCCACTCTTCTTTATGGCACTGCCATCCTTAATAACCTCCAGGCTTCACATAAATGAAAACTTGAACAATGCTGTAACAAATTGCAAAATTTGTAGCACATACCCCTTTCAGAACTTACCACTGTCATACCTCTCAACCTGGAATCATCAAAAACCTGGACAAAGGCCCATGAAAAGTAGGTACAACTGGCCAAAAATCGGGACACTTTTTAACATAAAATTTGCGTGCGTAATTATGTAGCCCCACCCACTCTGATGGAATCGTGCGATACTAATCATTCAAAACGCAAATTGAAGAACAGACAAAATATTAAACAAAAAATATAACTAGAATAATAGTGTTGTATTTATATTAACATATGAACTTGTATCAAACTTTACACTTGTATAAAACTGAAATGCAATTTTCTTTTATAAAAATAAAACTAACTGCTACACTAATATTAAATAACACTACTAAATGTAGCAAAATTACAAAATATTAACTAATTATCTAGCATCCATCTGCCTGTCCAGCACTAATAATCATTTTACACAATTATGTTCTCAGTCGGTCAGTCAGTGCAATCCAGTGATCAAACACTCCTGTCTGTCTATAAACCTAACAAATATGCTGGGCATTGTCTGTACTCATACAAGGTTGCTAAGGCTTGGAACTCCACCCTGGGCTGAGTCTAAAAAAAAGAGTCCATAGAGATTAGTGTTGTACCCTCAAAAAGAAATACAAATAAATAAGTGAAAATGCTGGCTACTATGTTGATATAGAGCACCATTTACATTTTAAAAGAAAATGTACATTTCTGCATGTTTCAAAAGAAAAAAAAATCTACAGACCTAGTGCATTTGCATCTGCTACTCAGAAAGTAATTAGCCAGACCTAGACAACTGTTACTGTTTTCGAATGCACCACGAAATCTGCTCTGCTTGTGATAATTATAGTATAAAAAATCAGTGATGAAAAAATTGTGGGAGCGAGACTCGGAAGTGAGAGTCACATGGAGGAAATAGCTTCACCTTGAACTCCACATCTAATGCTGGCCCTTCTATACCTATTCCATATTTTTAAATGCTGTCCAAACGCAGCCAAGTTAATTACTAATAAGCTTAAGATCCTAAGACAATTACATCCAGACTGACATTGCAGGTCAAGCTATGAGGGTGCCAAAATGGTACTTGGCTGCAAGAGTAGCTCTCAGTCAATCGGGGAAAAATCTCAACCAAATAAGAGACAATTCCAGAAAGAATCTTGAGGCAATCAGGGTAGTTTTAGAATATTAGCACTTATTACCTTAAGACATTGTGTATTAACTCACCTTCTCTTATTCTGCCATTCTCTGAAGTAAGAGAGATCTATAACTCTAATTATTGTAATTTATTAATTGTAATACTCCAATGAGGCTGTGGTGGTGCAACAGTTACCATGGTCGCTTCACAGCAAGAGGTTCCCTAGATCAATTCTTGGCTGGAGTGCCTTCTGTGCAGTCTGCATGTCCACCCTGCAGTTGAGTGAATTTAAAGACATGCAGGTAGGTGTGTGCATGTGTGGATGTGCCTTCTTTGAAGGTTGGGTAATGGGCTGGCAACTTGACACTGTAAAAATTCACTGCCAATCATTAGTGGACCAGAGTTGTGCTGTGGTACCCCTAACTGTGAAAAGCCAAAAGGCATTGATTTGATTAAGTGCAATACTCCACAAATCACCAGTATTAAGAGGAAAAGAGCTAAAATGTGAGTCAAAATCAAAGATGTTTGTGAAAATCAGGGACAGATGTAACTGTCCTCCTTGAAACACAACTCTTCAGGAGCAGACAAGACAGAAAGGAGTCCTGAAATATTGCAACAAAATTCTACACATTTTCTCTATTTAAACTGTGCTGTACTTGTCAGGATATCAGTGACACTGCACAAAGCAATGCTGATTCTGCTATTCAAAACCCTTGGATATTTATATTAAAAAGATTGTTGCATCTGTCCAATAAAGCAAGGAAGGGTGCGCACCAATTGCTCTCAATATTGCATTACAAGAAAGATAAACATAAAAACATAAGAGACCCAACTCATAGATGATTTAAATATTTGTGCTTATTACGTGGAAATCTTTTGTTATCTGTAATAAGTGCCTTTTGTGGAAAAATGTCAAGAAAGTGATAAAAAAAGCAACCTGGATAGCTTATTACCACAGGTGGGGAAGCAGTAATTCCTTTGCATAAACAGTACAAAACCTAGGTAAAATTTCTGTAATTCAACAGACTTCCTTCAGCAAAAACAAAAACCTCTTACTTCCTTAAGAACTCTGCTCAAACAGTTCAAAAATGTGTAACAGCAAACAAAAAGAGCAGGGTCCACACAGGCCAATATAATCCAGTAATTTATTATAAACAGACATTAACGCTTTTGGGTAGATCCCTTCTTCAGACAACTGCATAAAACCATACATAAAAACCAACTTTAAATAACAGCAAAGGCTCATTAAGGGCTCTTCAATCAAATACAAAACAACCAATCACATACACTGTTTAATCTGCCTCTTTTTTAGTGCAGGTTTTAAAGGAATAGAACTATTTAGCCCTGGTGAGCTATCTGCTGCTAGCTCTATAATCCATTGTACTTCAGTACATTCAGTTTTATTTACTATATCTCCCCCTCTTTTGTTCATTCTTACAATGTGTAACACCAAAAAAGAAAAAGAATGATCAGGAAAATGTGTTAAATGCTGGTATAGTGCATTATGTGAATCCTTTAACCTGATGGAAGAAAGATGATTTAAAATCCTAGTCTTTAATTTGCAATTGGTTTTGCCTGCATAAAAACTTGGGCAAAGCTTATACTGTGCCAAATAAATCAGGTTTTCTGTGTGACAATCAGCATAAAATTTAAAATTGGCCTGTGTGGACCCTGCTCTTTTTGTTTGCTGTTACAACAGACTTTCTTGATGAAGACAATATTTCTCACTCTCAGATTAACTGCATGGACCAGCAGTAACTATGGTGTATGAAGGTGGGTGTTACACAGGGTTAACAGGTGATGTGCATACCTCTCAACCTCTTAGAGCAAGAAATCTGGACAAAGCCATAAGTAAAAGTCGGACAAATGCCCAAAAACAGGGACAATTTTTAAATATTGTTCTTACAAACTTAGAAAGTTGATAGGATAACAGGTTTTACATTAGCATGAATTTTCTGAAGGGTATGAAGTCTGAAACTCAAAATGTCAGTCTTTATTTTCCAACTTCAATCATTAATGAATAGCCACTAATTTGTCAGAAAAACACAATTCTATAAAAAAAAAATGGATCAAAAATATGAGGCAAAAATCTGGACATTCTGTGAAAAACTGTATAGTTGAGAGGTATGGATGTGTGCATATTAAATGTGTGAGTCTAAAGGGACGTCTACCTCCAACCAATCCAATTCCTAACACAAAAGGAATATACTTTAAAGATCACTTATCTTTTTGTTCTGAAGATGTGGATCAATCCATGCACCTCTAAATGTTTGCTTGCTTACAGGCTAAAATTATTCCCATGTTTCTCATTCCCTGAAAGGAAGACACCACGAATCTCTGTAAATAAATAAAGCATGACATGGTGATTTTTCTCTATTAATAAATTGGTACAACTAAAAAATAAAAAGGACACAAAGTTAGAGGTGATGCTGATTATCAGAACAGATGTGTGTATCACAAACCCACAAGACTACCTATGAAAATGTTTTTCTCTACTGGTATTTCTGAAAATCTTGATGAGTATCAATCAACCTGAGGAAACCAATGATAATATACTCCCTTTGGAAGATCTCCCCCCGAGGAGATCCAAGAGATTAGCAAACAAACAGCCGTAGATGTTGCAAACTTTGGGGAACAACACCTCTTGAAACCAGGGGAAGAAGTGGAAGAACAATGGAGGGAGCAGAAAACATTGTCAGAAGTGGTAACCAATACAGGTGACTAGGGCTCATTAACAGGTACTGTGCACATCACTACCCATTTTGGTTTTAACATATAAAATTATTCAGATATTATTATCGAGCCCATCCATCATAGTTTGTTTTTTCAAGGATTTAATTTTATTCCCTCTGGTAGATTTAATATTAAGGACACTTTGCTTGACCTAAAATTATTTACAAGAAAGTTACATTTTCAGATTTTGTTTGGTGAAAAGCAAGTTTTTGGCACAGAGGCTAATAAACTTAAAGGAAGCGTAGCCAACCTGCCACTGCATCCTATGATAAATATGTTTGGAAAAGTTTGTGAAAGAAAGATCTGAGATATGTTAAGCAACAAATGTAATCATACTTTTTGTAATCTCAGTGCCAGGGACAGACAAGTCTTTGATTCCATCACCATGGACAAAACAATCAGGTGCATGAAGCCTGACAAATGTGGTGGCTTGGTGATCATGGACCATCTAGACTATGTGGGGTGAATGTGCAGCTTATTAGGCAGCACTGAGGTGTACAACATTGTATCCCTTAATGAGATCAATATCTCATATACAAGTATAAAAGTTGTGTTCGATGAGTTATTTCTATTTGACCACATAACACGAGATCTTTACAGTTTCCTATGGGTTGCCAATCCTGTTGTTCTGAAGATTTTTGGCATCCCCAAAGTTCATTTTAACATTTTAGACCCCCCACTCAGGCCCATAGTGGCAGCAGGAGGCTTTATAACTGAACCCTTGGCCAAGTTCATTGATTTAAAACTCAAACATATGTTTTGTAACCATGCCCATATTATACGTGACTCATGGGATTTGCTGGATAAATTGTGGAGTATTGACATTGAAAAAGGACATATTTTTAGCTACTTGTGATGTACAAAGCCTTTTTTCTATTATCCCTCATGAGGAAGAGTAGCAGTGGATTGGTGATATAGTCAGCAAATTTGTCCAAGTATCTGACAATGATGCAAGTTTAATGCAGGAATGTATGGATATCATGCTTGACAATAACTTCATCACTTTTGGTGGTGAATACTATAAGTGACTATTCAAAGTTGCTATGGGTGCTGCATGTGCCCCCACATTCGTCAATGCAGTACTGTTAAAATGGAAATTAGAGATATGGTTCAGGCCGCATTGTTCCAGAACTGCACTGGGTATTATAGATACCTAGGCAATCTTTTATTTATCTGGAATGGCAGCAAAGATCAGTTTATTGAATTTATAAAACATCTGGAAACTACTATATCTTTTCTTAAATGTACATAAAACTTTGATGCCGAAGAGATAAATTAGCTGGACATCAATATACAAATGACAGAAAATGGTGGTCTAGTGACAATGATTTATAAAAAAACTACTTTTTACAATGCTTTTCTTTATTTTTTCAGCTGTCACCCCTTCCACCAGAAGAAGGGAGTGGTGAAGAGCCAATATATCAGGGCTTCTAGACTTACCTCAGAAGATAAGTCGTGTTTACAATAGTTCTTGACACTCAAGAAAATGTTCTTGGATCAAGGCTACCATGAATCTTTGCTCAACACTATATGAAATGAGGTCTGGTTGGAAAGAAAGGGGAGATATGCTCCCATTATCAAACAAGGTTTAAACCACCACTCTGTTTCTGATAATATGGATGATTCCCACTTGGAACATGCTTTTACATTATTCTCTTGACGCCAAGAGTGTTGAACAGGTTATATATAGGAAATCCTCCATGTTCCAATGTGATGATGGGGCAAAGTGACTGGGTGCTGAACTTCTAACATTCACTTACAAAAACAAAGCTAATATAAAAAATCTTTTGGAAAGGCCTTTATCATATCATGCACCAGAGTTCCCTGTTATACTGAAATGTAGTGGATCCCACCAGTGTTCCTACACTGAGGAAAATTGCGACAGCCCCCTGAAAGTCAAAATAAGTAGGGGTACACAAGGAGGAAGATAATGTTGCCTATCTGAGTGAGTGGAAAACATGGCTACCTGTTTGCAATGCCCTGATTTTTATATTGGAAAGACTATTAATGCACTTAACAAAAGAGTTTACAAACACCTTTATAACATACAATGAGCTGATAACAAGAGTGGTCTTGTGAAATATTCACTCATCTGTGCTGGTTTTAAAACATGTATGTTTTTCACAACTGATCAGGTGCAAGCCTTAGCATACTCTTGTGACTGGAAAAACACATTACTTCACAAGGAGATGTTATGGCAATTGCAGCTTGATGCCATCTTCCTTCCAGGAATAAACAATGATATTTCCATTATAAGTGAATTGAAGAGGAGAGCCACCAGGCTTTGAATATGGTATGCTCTCTTTTCCTGTGTGATCTACATAGTTAATTGTATCTATACTTAGCTGATAATATTATTCATGTGAAAGCATCAATACATTTCATAAATAGCCTCTTTAAACAGCTGATTTCTGCAACACTATGTTTCTTTAAACATTTTGCTGGGTTGCGAATATGCTGATAGTTGATTGGACAAGACAGGGTGTGTGTATGAAATGCCTTTAAACTTCTTTTTTTTACTTTAATGTGGTTCTGATGATGTCTAGATTCTTAGACAAAAGCGTTCAGCCGTGATTTTGTATTTGGAATTTGTTTTTGTTTTTATGGTATGAAAGATCCTGTACTTGGTGAGTTTGGCTTACTGGTGTATTTTTTGTTTTATTCTGTTGAGTGTATCACCAGTTCTGGGATTTTCCATTTATTTTTTATGTTCTATTATGTAAGGTGATTACAGACATCTCCTCGCTCAGTAACTGTCAAAATTCAGTTATGATATTGGCTACTTTGACGAATTATGGTTTAATGGAGTTAGTTCATCAAAACTCCCAATCTGAAAAAAAAATCTTAACAGTCCACATTGTCGCACTGACATGGAGTCCTCTTTGATTGGCAGTCACTGCAAGTTGTGGATAGCTGCAGCTGTAAACAATTTTTTTTTTTTAAGGCTCTCCCAGTTTCAAACAGGAAGTTAGGCTCTGCCTCATGATGCAGATGTCATCACGCACATTCCTGCACACTGATGATATTGCAGGATACAATGGCGATGCATGATGACATCAGTGGCAATGAAAAATTGTAAATAAAGAAAAATCAGGACTGCAGGGGAAAATTGGGAATTCATGGCACCCCATTATTTTGCCCCCAAAATTGAGAAATACAGAGGAATTCGGTACTGTTGAGAGGTATGACGACTGTACTGCACTGAAAAGCCTTAATTGTTTAGAATGGCCGCATCAACTAATATGAACACAACTTCTTACCACCTATAAAATTATCCAGCATCCATGTATCTGTCCAGCACTAAACAACATTCTACACAGCTATGTCAAGTGACCGAAAACTGTCTCCCTGGGGTTCAATAACACCTACACTAAGTGTACACTGTTCTAAGTGACCAGACAACACAGACACAAGTCACACCTTTTCCCTCCTAATTGTAATTTCCTACTGACATTCTTGCAACTTTAAATATTGACAGGGATTCATAAGGTTTACCACAAAGTGTAGACTACATGTACACTTCGTGTAATCTTTCTGAGTGACTAGAAAGCACAAAAAAATGGTAAGAATATTCTTGAATGCATATCATGTACACTTAGTGTAGGCTTTATTGAATCTGGCCCTCTGTCTACAAACCTAAAAAATCTGCTGGGCATTGTCTGTACTCATACAAGTTTGCTAAGGCCTGGAACTCCTTACCTGTGTCCATCAGGTCAATACCCTCCCTCCCATCTTTCAAAACCACTCTGAAGGACTTCCTAGCTAAAATATGACTCTGTTTTTACTCAAAACCAGGATAAACTGTGTCCCTAAATGTGAACAAGTACATTTTCTTTATGTATTCTGCCTTACTCTCCCTTTGTATTCTCTTTCATGACTTTCTGTCTAAATATACCATAAGCCTGTTTTTCAGTTCATATTGCAATTCTTATTTGTATTAAACTAACTTATCTTTAATTTCTCTGCAGATAGTCTGAAATTTCTCTAAATATTGAAAGATTGCCATATACATTGAATCTATTCTTAACCAATGTTTTTATATTATGTCTAATTTGTTATAATTATTTAAGCTGCAGATGTTTTGTTTTGTATTTGAAGATTATAAAATTATTGTTGTTAAAATGTTTTGTAATGATTTGGAGATTTTCTCCATGAGCCTACACTGAAAATGGGCTTCTATCCAGTTGGATTTTCCTAGTAATCAAATGTATATATATATATATATATATATATATATATATATATATATATATATATATATATATATATTACTGCAACCTTACCTTGGCTGCAGTACTGCTGCTGCATGTTCCTTCCCCAAATCTCCCCTCTGTTCGTCTGTTGGTGTTATAACTACTATGAACATCTCTGCTATGATGTTCACTTGGTGCTCCAGTTATTTGTATAAAGCTATGTTGTGTGTTACAGCATGTAAAACAAACTATTGCTGCATATGTCAGGACTGTATTATAGTTCCCCTACTGAGGTGTGTAGACATTAAAAACATCTATTTCATAGTGCAAAATAATAAGTTGCAATGTGCTTTGGTTTCCATGTGGGTTTTGTTATAGATCATTTGCTGCATGGTCTGAGGTTATGCACAGTCAATGGTTCCCAGTGTGATGACCCACCACTGGACCAGTAATCAAGGAGCCTCAATCCTCACCACTGGCAACAGTGGAGGACATACACTGGGAGGATAGCAAGGTACACACACAGTATTTCCTGATGCAGCTCTCTGCATCAAGTGTAATTTCCCTTAAGAGCACACAGAGACCACAGTTAGTCCTAGGCTGGTTTCTCCCTATTTCTCCAGATCCCCAATAACACTCCTCATTAGCACAGCTATAGAGTTGAGATCTCAGCTGAGTGGCCAAGCCAAGACCTCCAGCACCCTCTCTGTCCAACCAGTGTTTCATGTCCCTGCCCAAGTTGCTGACACACACACTCTTTGAGGTTTGATTTACACACTCATACACCTGAGAAAGGCTGGCACATGTTTACTAGTTATACCCCCTTCTGCCCAGACTATAAGGTAGTTAGCATTGTCACCAGCCAACTCCTTATCAAGTACTTTAAGGCCTTAACAAAGGGCGTCCAATCTTACTGTATAATATTAATATTAATACAAATGGTAGTTTGACCAAGAGCAAGGCTGTTAGGAGTGGCCCACACAGTGTCACCAATAAATATGCAAGTACTCTCAAAACTTAAATATATCTAGACAGATCAGTCACAATGACAGGTTTAAATATATTTAATAATAAATAATAGAAGAAGAAAAATACTCAGTATAAATTGACAGTGACATCAGAGTTCAAAATCACAGGAAATATTTAAAACAGCATTGGAAGACGGTCTCAAATAAATAAAGAAAAATATCTAAATTAAGCTTTGCTATATTCCTGACTATATCCAAGAGAATTATATTGTTCCCCAGAATCTTACTTCATCAGAGGAAGGCAGATGTGGTGAATGGTTCTTGTTGTTGCCAGGTAAAAGACAGAATACAGAATGCATTCTCTCTCTAAGAGACTTCTCAAATTAAAATCTCAAATATTACTGGTGGGATAGCATTTAAACAGTTACAATAGTACATGTACATTTCTTTTCTTCTCCAGTAGGGCACATTGTGGATCCATTTTAAACATAAGCATTTTGCAAATACCCTTTTCAACACACGTCTGTACAAGCAGTTTGATATACACATGACATACAGATCTAATACATTTGTAACACAAGCATCTTACACAAATCATTTTGATATTCACCAATGACATATAATTATTTGTAAAATTCCAGCTAACTGGGCTAGCAGTATCTCCCTTTGTCACACCCATGCCCTCATGGGACTGGGTTATGTGTATAAGAATGACATGGTCTCACATGTGACACAGTATTGTCCTTTAAACCTAACCTAGATGGCTGTATGGTTAACAAGTATGGCCTCCTGGCAAAAAAGTGCTGTTCGAGGGAGGGTACTGGCAAGGTGTGAATAGTTATAAGACTCAGCAGCTTTGGAATATCTATGAAATCTTTAAGTCTATGAAACCTATGGTACTTTCTTTCCTCCACTGTCCCCTGGGACCAGATATACTCCTCAATATGTTGCTGCAAAAGAGCAAAGAACTGGTTTAGAATTTATAAGGCTGATGTCTAGAATATCCTAATGTGTCTTCCATTGGTCGCTGTCAGATCTCTGTAGATAAGACAAATGAGACTATACACACCTTTGTATCTACAGGAATAGGCACACCACTCATCCCTCTGATTCTGCTTGTGGGTGATGCAGGTCTGCTAAGTCACTTACATTATCCCTGCCTATATGGAAATGGTCTCAATCTGTTGGTGTATGAGCAGGAGGTATGTCAGGTGCTGCCTGTACATTTAATGGTGGTGTGAGAGCACAACTTGCAGCCCTGGTGTCACTGGCTGTGACAGCAGCTTCCATGTAATGGTGGTATGAGGGTTGCAGTGTGCAGCCCTTGTGTCACTGGCTGTGACAGCAGCTTCCAACAAATGAGGCTATGTTACTGACACTGCTATTTCTAGCATAGCTCTCTAGTACATGTTAAATCATGCCATTTAGAATTGCTATGTGGCAGAGTATGCCCATTTTATGTGTACCTAAATCAGTCTCTCCCATTTTGGGTTACATCATTCCCATAAACCATTTGGTTCATTTACATGGACTTCTTCATTACTATATGATTATGCACTCATTATGATGCACTGCCTACCACACTGTTTTGACCACTCTGCAATCCCACTGTTTCACAGAATCATGCACACCCGGCGCATTGTTGCTACCTATTCTTTTCTTCTAATTTGTACTGCACAATGTGCTAATTAAGCATGAATCCCATCCTTAATGTTTCCTAATGGCATTGTCTTGGATCTGAAAAATATATTTAAATATTTAAAGATTCAGAACTGCTCACTTACAAATTGGCAGTATAGGAGGGGTACTGAGAAATTTTAGCAAATATTTTTTAAGTACTTATGTCCATAAAATACCAGTATAAAGTGCATCAAACTATCTTAGACTTTTTAAGAATACTTATTGCCTGGTGAGGGGCTTTCTTTCATGGCTCAGAACTGCCTCACATGCCACATGGAGTAAATGCAATTTATTCCATGCTTTATATGACAGCTGTTGCAAAAACTCAAATGTGGGTAAACACTACTGAACTTCTGCCATGGCAAATGAATACAGATTATTGATGGATTTATTTTTTCTTTTGCATGCCAACCTGACACTTTCACACATTTAAAAATCTTTTCTGACCAGAACACAATGTAATGATTTATCCTGAATGTTTCCAAAGTATGACTCCCAGTTTACTTCATTTAAGTAGCTTAATATATACTTCAGCTCATGACAGAATATGAGAGAAAGAAGGAAAAGAGCTATAATGAAAATCTACACAGAATACCAGGAGGCAAGTTATTTTCCAAAAATGTATCTCATTAGCAGATGGCTCTTCTTCTGCCATGGCAGAATGATTCTCCTAAGTTCTTTCTCTGCTAGTATTACTCATACACTTTTCAAACAGTTTGACTAGTAGTTATTATTGCCTACTGGTTTGACATTGCCAGCTCCCCACATACTAAGGCACAGGATTCACAGGGGAGTGGACCTGAGAACCCCCAATGCTGCTCAAAGAGGTAGAGTTAACTTGGTTGCTGAACCCTAACCCCCCACCATGCTCAGTAGGTGCTCATCTGGAAGCTGTGTAACAGCCACAGGAATTGCTTGCCTCTCACTTCCACAAGCAGTATAAACCTATACATTCCTTTGCCTCCGCTCATCAGTTACTAATTTACATTACTTCATTCTTCATCGGGAAAGTTTGTGCAGCATGTATGCCCCTTGACATTTGTGACCCTCCCTCGGAAAGCCAAGTAGATAAAACCCATTCATTCTTCTCCCTCCTTATGTCAGCTCAAGAAGGTACCAGAGACCTAACTTAATGCAGGTTGCCTGGGTAATAGCCACAGCTTTATTCTGCTATGTCAGCGGAGCTGCATTAAATGGAATGTACTACACATTAAAATGTAAGAAGGAAGCAAAACAGCATATTCATCAGTAACACAGAATAGGATCTTAGGAGTTCAATGCAACTCAGCCACGAGGCCATTACCACCTTGCCAGTCCTCACATTTAGGCCTTACCTTCCCTTTCAAGGAGGACCAAGTCAGTCATACCAAGGGTAATGAATACCTATGCAGGTGTAAAGTTCCTTTATAAAGGTAAACAGTATGTCACACTGTTTAACTTGCAGTGCAAATTTGTTCCAGTGAAGGGGTCAGGACTGCTTGACATATCTAGGCCTCCACCTTGTTGTATTTATTTGTTGGAGTAGATTTAGATCTCTGGCCTGAGTATTAGTTATACTGTTTCATTTATGGAGGTACGAGAGTTTTCAGAATACTAGATCCCTTATGTACCTCTCTAATTCTTAGTGCAAGAAATCTAGTAAAATCTAAAATAATAGGGGGAAGGCAAGGGCAAAGGCCCCAAAATAGGGACTGATTTTAAATACTGCTCTTATAAACTTAGAAAGTTGATAGAATATCAGGGTTTGTGTTAGCATGCATTTTCTGAATGATATAAAGTCTGAAACTGAAATGTATGTCATTATTAAGTGATTTCAATCCTCAGTGATTTATCAGAAAATCACAAATTTTATGAGGAACAGACTAAAAATATGAGTCAGAAATCTGGACATTATGCAAAAATCTGGACAGTTGAGAGGTATGATCCCTTTTACCCTATAAGCAAGGCAGAGATCGCCCAAAGTAGTCTATATGGTACTGAGTATAGAGATAAAACATCCGGTCTTTCTTGGTAGTTAAAATCTTTTAAGCCTATGATATTTTTAGCTACAATCCTCTAATCTTTACAATTGCTTTGTAAGTTACACCTCAAATGGAGGGGGAGGGGTGTACTCAATGATGGGTCTAATCAGTGTGGAGAATAAGGAGATGAGGACCTCTTTAGATAAAAAATACCTTTTGATATGAAAGGTGTCATTCATCTTGTATATCTGAATGAGACAATCAGGCTTGGGTGTTCGTTTAAGTATTTTATTATATACAAACACATCAGGATGGATAGCAGGGACATTAAACTTAAACAAACTAACTAGTACACACATGCATGCTTACATCTTGACTGCTCACTACAAAATGGCATTCTTGCTTGCAACAGCTCAGTACGTATATGCATGTGCGTCATGACTGGAAAGCTTCTTAAAGGTATATCACACACTCTGTCAAAGGAAAAATATACTTTAAAAATTATCAAAACACGATAGGTTCAGGTTAAGGCACTTTAATCTTGCAGCAAGGAGACAGAAACGTGCTATTACAGAGTTTGTCTAACTAGAAACAGGAAATACTTTCATTTTTATATATTCACTAACTAGACATGGCCTACCAAGCTGACGTAACAGATTACCACCTTTTTCATCATCATCTGTTGACCGTCATTCCCATGAATTTCTGCTGATTTATCAATTTTTATGTGAAACTTCCTGAGGAAAACAACATGGCCTTGATTACTACCAGTTAGCTACATGTTATGTTATCATTCAAGGTACTATGGCTAATTCAAGCACAATGCTAACAGTTCATTTCTCTAATAATCCTTTGTCTACTTTATCTCTAAGCTTCTGCAGCTGCACATGTTCTCATGCTTCGAACAGAGCTGATTGTCTAAAATCATTACATTTACAGAATATAGTATTGTTCATTCATTCGTTCCTGACCTAGCAGATAAGCACCTGCTTCTCAAGTACATTTCCAAAAGGCATAAACATGAATATTGCTGTGCTAGCAATTACTAGGTCAGAGGGCATCTTGCAAGTTTCAGAAAGCATACTGCAGTTTTCAAAAAGCATCTTTTTCAGTCTCATATGAAACTCAATTTATATATAACACAGTGCATGTAAAATAGAATGAAAAGTGTATTAATTCTTTTGATTATTAATTAGCATTAAGCATACACACATTAATACATATTTTTCTAACACACTCTGATCTACATCCTCCCTCTTTACTGAGCTGTCTTGCAATGATTATGACATTTGAATAGGTATGCAAATTATGCAGACAGTAATGAACAAAACAACATTCATGTGCAGGTTGCCGTGTATCTGGAACTAGGTCTGGAAATGCAACCTGATCATGTAATCTAATAGTTAGGACTGGGTTTAGCAATGGGGTCAGTCACTGGTGATTGTTCTGCTTTAGGACTTTTGGGGATATTCTCAGGAACAGGGGTATCTGCTGGAATGTCCCCTGGAACTGGAACATTGGATAAGTCGCTCTGAGAACTAGAGTCTTTATTACAGGCAAGATGCTGTAATACTGGCTCAGACATGGTAATAAATGTTTCCAATTCCACATAAATTCTATTCCCTGCAATTCCACAATATACAATCTTGGTTCTTGACACAAACTTTTCACAAATCCAATCCAATCAAAACCTTTTGTTGTCTGCATCCTCACTATCTCCCCTTCTTGTAATGGATTGAGTGGTTTGCTGGTCTTATCATAATTGGACTTCTGAGACAAATGTTTTTTTTTAGAAGTTGAACTATTACTGCTTTGTTGTTTTTAGTACATGAAACCAACAAATTGCTACTGATTGGTAATGTGGTTTTGGTTTGTCTCGACAAAAGTCTCTGGGCAGGCGAACCAAGATGATTATCGTGAGGAATGTTTCTAAGATTCAGGAGATTTAGAAAAACATTGACATTGTCTCATTTTGATTTCTCTAACAGCTATTTTGCACTTTGAACTGCATATTTCGCCAAACCATTTGGCTGCAGGTACTCAGGACTACTAATAATATGAACAAAGTCCCACATTTCAGCAAATCTTTTGAACTGCTGTCTTGTAAACTATGCACCATGGTCAGAAATGAGCTTGTGAGGACTACCATGGACATAAAAATGTCTCTTCAACTTAGTAAGTACTGGAAGTTAGGTTAGGAAGTAGGTCTATCTCAAACCAGTTTGAATAAGAGCCTACTAATACCAAGTAATGTTGACCATTCCACTCAAAGATATTTGTGGCTACTGTTGACCAAGCTAGTTTAGGAATCTAGCTTAAATGAAGTTGTTATTTTTGTCGACGTGTTTTAGTACTATTATAAACAAAACAAGATGAAACTTCTATCTTAATGTCTCTTGACATCAAAGGCCAAAATATTAGTCATCTTGCCCTTCGTTTGGTAGAATCAGTTCCTGGATGGCCACAATGCAAAATCTTAATGTACTCTTGTTGCAAGGATTTTGGAACAATCACTTTTGGACCTTTCATGATGATACCATTATCAGACAAAATCTTATCGCTGTAAGGAAAATACTGTTACACTTCTACTGGAAAACAAGATTGCTTAGAAGGCCATTCTAGACAGAGGAAGTTGTTAAGCTTCTGGAGAATTGAGTCTGAAGCTATGTGAGTTATAATCTCATCAAGATGTGTGGAAGAAAAATGTCTTACTTCCATGACTTCAAAATCAGGATTCTCATTTTATACTGTTCAGTTTTTTTTTTCTGGGTGATCTGGATAAAGTATCAGCAAGATAAAGAAGTTTGCCTTTTGTGTAAACAAGATTGGAATTGTACTTTTGCAATTTAAGCATCATGCATTGCAGTCTAGCATGAGCTGTGTGCATAGGCGTTCTCAAAATAGTGATTAGAGGTCGATGGTCAGTCTCGACTTGAATAGGTGAGCCAGAAATACAATCATGGAACTCTGAACATGCAAACACAATTACCAAGTGTTCCTTCTCTATCTGAGCATACTGCATCTCAGTTTGGGTTAGATTTCTCAACACATAGGCTACTGGTCTACCCTCTTGAAGAATGACTGCACCAAGACCAAACTTAGAAGCATCATAGGAAAGGGTTACTGGTTTGTAAACATTATAGTATCTTAAAGTAGGTGGACTGGCAATTTCCTGTTTCAGGACATGAGATGCTCTTTGATGTTGCTCTGGCCAGGACCAAAATACATCTTTGTGTGTCAACTCTCTAAGCGGTGCTGAAAGTTGGCTCAAATCTGGAATGAACTGGCCTAGATAGTTGACCATGCCAAGAAAGCATTGTAGGGCTTGAACATTGTCTGGAGCTGGCATCTCAAGAATTGTTGTTTGCTTGGAAGGATCTGGTCTTAAGCCTGAACTGGTAAACAAATGACCAACATAAGTAAATTCTCATAGCCTGAATTTACATTTCTGAGGATTTGGCTTAAGATTGACTTCACAAGCTCTGTCTAAAACTGTCCTGAGGTTTCTATCATGTTTGACTTCACCATTGCCTCCTACAAAAATATCATCTACTATAATAGCACATGTATAGCCAGAATAAATTAGCTCCATTGCTCGCTGAAAGACTTCACTGGCAGAATTTAATACAAATGGCATTTTCAGAAATCTGTACCTTCTGAATGGTGTACTGAATGTGGTTAGCAATGAAGATTTTCAGTCAAGTAAAATTTGCTAAAAATTAACCTTTTGGATCTAAGACAGAAAAAAACAGTGGCATTTGGCATAAGAGCAGCGACTTCTTTGACTGTACGCATTGGATAATGAGGTCTTTTAGTGCTTTGTTCAAGTCTCTTGGGTCAATACATATTCTAATATCATCTGAGCTTTTCTTATGAGCTACTGCCATGGATGATACCCATTCAGTTGGTTCTTCACTAGGCAAATTACTCCTTGCTGCATCATTCTGTCTAGCTCAGCCTTGCCATTGTTCTGCATAGCTACTTAAACTTTCCATGCTGGTCTGATAACTGGGCTTACTGCAGGGTCTAACTTCATGGAGTACACAACTGGGAGCTTTCCTAGTTTGTCTTCAAAAAGATCAGCATAGTCAGAAAAATAGTTTGGGTGAAATTAGAGTTGTTATCCTTTAACCTCACATGGTGGACTTCCTTATTAAATGAAAGCAGTCCCATTTTCAAACTGTCTCTGAGGCCTAATAATAACAGCATGTCTCTTGACTATGTAAAATTGCAAGTCATAGCTGTTCACAGCAGAGTAACATGAAAGCTCTACCGAGTCTTTGGTTTGCATTTCTTCACCACCATATGCAACAAGCTTTGCACACTTTGCCAAATCAAGCCTCTAACCAGCTTTCACTCTAGAAAATGTTTGTGCTGACATAATATTGCACTTTGAACCAGTATCAGCTTTGAATGCTATGGGTTTCCCATTAATCTGAACAGTACAAAATACATCATTTTTTGCCCGCATATTTATTGCATTGACTGTTTTACCAAGCACAGACACACCATCAACATAAAAAGTAGGGTTTCAGCTTTCTAATTGATCAACTTGCCTCTTTGAATGCTTTTATTTAATAAAAGAATAAAGCTCTTTTGCTTTACAAAACCTTTTGAAATGATTCCACTTTTTACATTTGTGGCACTGCAGACCAAAAGCTAAACACTTTTCTCTTTTAGGTTCACAATTACCTCCACAATTGCAACAGTTGACTATGAGGCTAGGTGGGGGCACATTCTTTGAGTTAGCTAACTCATCCTTGTGCTTCACTCAGCATGTCTGCTTCACACAGCATGCTCTAGAACTTAACTAAGAATGTAGTTCCAACACGTAGCTCTTGGTATGGCAAAAAATACGATGAATGCCTCGGCTCGGACACACAGTACTTTATTTGATTACAGACACAAAATGATGAACGTTAAGCGCTTTCATCTGCTTCTGCAGACTTCCTCAGAACGTACAAACTGACATTACAGTGTTCCTTAAATAACACAAATAGCTCATTTTGGCGCCAATATTAATTAATTAAAAACACCTTTTAACAACTTTTTAAACTTTTTAAGAATGCATTTGTCACACGTTTTTTTAAAAATTCCATGACTATAATATACCTGTATAATAACAGTGTGTACATGTATTTAAATAATACAGTCAATATATATTACAAAAGCAATATTATCTATCTAACTTTATTAAAAAATATTATTAAAAAATATTATTAAAAAATGTTTTAATATTTTTTAATAAAGTTAGATAGATAATATTGCTTTTGTAATATATATTGACTGTATTGTTATTATACAGGTATAAGTCTGCAGAAGCAGATGAAAGCGCTTAACGTTCATCATTTTGTGTCTGTAATCAAATAAAGTACTGTGTGTCCGAGCCGAGGCATTCATCGTATTTTTTGCCATACCAAGAGCTACGTGTTGGAACTATGCTCTAGAACTTGCTAGCTCTGATTTTCACCGAAGCTGCCACATCCTTGGGCCTGTATGTTTTAACCATGTGCTGCATACTATCTACATTAGCACTGCAAGGCACTGGAAGCATGCTTTTCTCATTTGTAAGCATATATGTGTGCTTTTCTGTGAGTGCATATATCAGACAAATCTTTATGGCCTTATTCAAAGTCAAATCACTGGCACAAAGAAAAATCTTTCTTACTGCATCATCTTTAGTACCACACACAACCCTGTCTTTTATCACCTCATCTCTTTAGTCACTAAATCTGCACATTTTAGCCTTATTTTTCAAGTCAGTTATATATGTTGCAAAAGTTTCACCAGACTTTTGATCCTTTGTATAAAATAAGTGCCACTCCATTGTAATATTCATTTGTGGGTTACACATTTCTTTAAATTTACATTTTGAACACTCAGTGTCTTCCTTCATTTCATCCGGTACCACTATATGGTGGTTTCCCCCTCCCCTGCATACATAGCAGGTGAATACACAAATGAATGCTCTCTTTCAATGGCTTCTGACCCAGCTAAATTAAGCAGAATAAATGCCTTTGTATGTGCATCTTTGTCAGAAAAAGCAGCCTGTATTAAAATATCCTACTCTTGCTCAAACACCCTCCAATTTTCTGCAATATTGTTATCAAACTCAAGCAGACTTGGTATGCAAAATCCTTCTGCCCTGCCAACAAATTATGCTTAAGCACAATGCAAATATAGCCCTTGCAATTATGTAGGAACATGCACACACACCAGGTACTTGTAATAACATTCAAATGCACAATAAAGTATTTGAAAGACTGTATTTGCAAAATATTCTTTGAAATGGCTGTGCTTTGTGAAATAACTGTACTGTAATACTGCACACACTTGCCAACACTTTGCACACTTCAGAAACTTTGAATAGCTTTAGTTAATATGAAAAAGTATCAAATAGTGAAAAATGTATGGTAATTTTCCCTTTTTTATACATTTTATGGGATTCAGATATCGTTTCAAACATTTTTGTAATTATTTTGAATATTCTTATCAATAAGCCACAGTTCTGGACATTTTGTTTAATTAGAAACTCATTTTGAGTGTTCTGAATGCATAATTTTATATTTGTTAAGTAAAAAATCATTTAAGTGAGTTTTAATAGCTGGAACTTGTTTCTGACCTGTTTACAAGTTGTTTGAGCAGTAGAGATGATCCACTCCTGTATATTCCTCCAAATTTAACTGTGCACCTCATGGTTTTGACTCTGGATCACATTCTGACACCATGTCCCTCATCTAGTATATCTGAATAAGATGATGAGGCTTGGGTGTTCCATTAAATATTTTATTATATACAAACACATCAGGATGGATAGCAGGGACATTAAACTTAAACAAACTAACTAACTGACTTACTAGTACACACATGCATGCTTACATCTTGACTGCTCACTACAAAATGGCACTCTTGCTTGCATGTGCTCAGTACTTAATATGCAAGTGCCTGCTGACTGGAAAGCTTCTTAAAAGTATATAACGCACTCGTATCTATAAAAGGTGAAAAGATTTCCTAATTACCATTGCAAAGTGATTGCCAAACGTGAGGTAGCTATACATCCAAGTGCCTAGGTCTCTCACTACCTTTTCATTTTGAAGTGGAATGTTATCTATACTAGCAGATGGAGCTAAGAAGTACTTATCAAATGCTACAATATGCACATTTTGGTATAGAGTTTGAGCCCTTTTTTGTTCACCATCTATTGGCAAGTGTGAGCTCCTGTTGACAATCATGTATGTCAGAGAAGGACATTACAATGCCTCCCAGCTTCCAATTATCCACAAACTTTGTTAATCAGATATGCTTGTTTGATAATTGGAGAAATGAGAATTAGATACTGACAGCAAAAGTCCCAACATGGATCCCTAACAACTCCACTTGTCACCTTTGTGCTCTCAGGTGATGCACCTTACTACTCTTACTGTGTGCGTCCAGACAGTTGGAGATCCACATAACCACATAAGAATCAGTTTGTAACTCCTTCAAGTTATTTATTATATTTGCATGTGGTATAGAATCAAACTCCTTGATGAGGTCAAGGTGCACTATGTAAACTGTTTGCCCACAGTCTATGGCCTGAGTAACCATCTCAAAGATGTTTACAAAATTCATTATGTAATATCTACCCTTGATAAAACCAAATGGCTAGGGGTTTAGGTCTCATAGGATATTTTATATCATAGTTAATTTGGTCAGTTATGATACTTTCCATGGCTTTGCTTTTAAGACTCATTGGACAATGTCTGTAATTCCTGGATAAGTGGCAGGGGCCACTGCTGTTGAGTGGCATCACAACAGCTGTGTGTTACACTTGTGGAGCCCAGCTCAGGTTAAAGAGGTTGAGTAGTTGATCCACTAATGCTTATTTAGTGCTATTGGTTAGGCAGCCAGATATGCTCTGAAGCACCATAGATAAGGTGTTATTTATTTTGGAAAGAATCTTCAGTACATGTTCTTTCATGATGGTTGATGGCTTGATTCCACCAGGCATAAGGGGACTTGGATGTCTTTGGTGAGAAGATAGCACTAAATTTATTTTTGAGTATATTGGCAATACCCACTGGATAATAGTTGGAAGTACCATTATGAATAGGTTCTGAGCAATGTTGAGTGTTATTTCTCACTTTCCTGATGTTACTATACAAAGACTTGTAGTTATCTTTGTCTTTTGTAGCTAGTCTGAGTTGATGGGATGCTGTCATTTTTTTCTGATATCCTTTTTTAGTTTTTTAGCTAGCTGTTTGATATTCTCCTTGCCTTTGGTGAGTTTTGTTCTATTATATAGGTTAAGGTATTTCTTCCAGTTGTGATAGAGTTTATTAATGTTAGTGGACTACCATTCTGGCCTACTTTTAAATTCCCATTCACTTGGAACTTGTTGGGACTACAAAATTAGTAAGGTTGTGTAGCTGTTAGTAGTACTGTTATGCAAAACTCTTTGCACTATCAGTATTTTGGGTAATAGTGTTATACACCATCTCAAGACTTAGTCATAGACTTGCAGGAGATTTGTGCATTTTAGGTAACTGAATTCTGTAAAGTTTGTTTCTGATGGTTTGTAGATTTTTAAGGAGAAGGTTAACTTGGTTGCTAGTTTTTGGTATGACTTGACCAGTGAGGGGGATACCTTGGAGATGGTACATGCAGATGCTACTTTTTTTTAGGACCAGATCAACTATATCCAGTTCTCTAGTGGTTTCCTTAAAAGTGTGTTTCTTGTTATAAAATTAAGATTTTTTATGCCTATCCTATGCTGGTGGTATAGGTTCCCTCAGTTTATCAGTTTAGTAGTTAAAATCATCTAGGATAACAATGTTCTAGATAATAGTGTTCCTACACACAGAGAGTACATCAGAAATATTATGAAAGGTTGTATGATTTTTCTGGGACATAGAGGGGCTCCTGTAGCATGCTATGAGCTGATAAATGATCCTATTTATTCTAATTTGAATCTCTGTGAGCTCTGATTGTGGGTATCTAGGTATCTATTTCAAGACAATGTAGTCTCCCACATACATGTATATCCACTACAGTTTCCATCAGGTCCATACTAGTGGTTACCACAAAACCGAGGTACTGAGGGAGTGTCCTCCGGGCTCTTAAGTCAGGTTTCTGTAACAGTAAATGCACAAATGTGCTTCAAATGCAGGACGGCCTGAAGGTCTGGCCGTTTGCTGCTTAGACTTCAAGGATTAATTACAGCCACTTTGATATGGTCTATTGGCTGGTTTGTTTTAGATTTCTGCTGGACCCTTCCTAAAAAGCCACAATGGTGGCAGCAAAAGCTTGCCATTGTGTAGAAGCCATGGAAAGTGGGGTACAAAGTGTCCTTGGTGAACAAGTACGGTTTGCAAGCATCTCATTCTGTGCTGACATATACTGGATACCCCTAGAATGACACCAATGTTTAACCAGTTGTTTAAACCAATTATCTTTTCTTTATAATTCAGAATCATCTTTGGTGATGAAAGGATTCCACTCAGTACTGGGCGTTTTCCTGCATTTGTGACATCATTGGAGAGCTTTGTCATATTTCTCTTCATATCCCTCAAGAATTTGCATGCTAGGTTATTTACCCCAACATAAACTACCACCAGCATGTAGTACTCATATTGACTGGTTGATAAAAATATTGTATATTTAACATATGCTGATTCCCTCACTCAGATAAATCAACACTGGTATAGAAAATCTGTGGAACTGTTGATACTCCATAACACAGTAAAGAAACAAATAAAGAATGGTCATACATATTTAGCATGGTTTAACAACATTTAGAATAAAGGCTTAAGGACTGTGTTTTGTACAAATTAGAAGAGAGGAAATCTCATATTTACATAGAAATGTATTAATTAATCTGCGGTGGTGGTGCTGCGGTAGCGTTGTCGCCTCACAGTTAGACGTTGCCCGTTCGATTCTCAGTTAGAGCATTTTCTGTGTGGCGACATGCATGAATGGGCGTTTCTTCATTGAATGTTGTGCTTTAGGCCCGGCAAGCCAGCACGTAAAAATCTACTGCCAATCATTAGCGGACCGGAGTTCCGCTGTGGCGACCCCTAACCGGGAAAAGCCGAAAGACACAAACAAACATAGAAATGTATTAATTACCTTACATTGAAAGTTATCATACAGAGTGGAGAGAGTATTCAAAATAGCATGCTTTTGTTGTAAATCAATTTAGAGTTTACAAAAACTTGCATCTGGGCAACTGAACAAGATTTGTTGCACTAGCCTGACAGCTCAGAATGATGTAAGAACAGTGTGATTTGTTAATATGCATTGATAAAACATGGAATTTGGGTAATAAGTGTAGGAAGGAAGGCACAGAAACCAGGCATGTAGTTCTGCTGCTGCTGGTCATGAAAAGACAGAGTTCAAGGGCAAAGTCTGTATTTAAGCCTACTTCTCTGTGCTGTGGTAGATTTCATTAGTGCAGCAATCTCTGTCACTGGAGGGCAGAGAAGAAACTTGCTTCAAACAGTATGCATTACAGAAATCAAAGCAAGAATAATTACTTAACCTGTCTACTTCTTTCCTGAATCTCTGTTTATATTTATGTTCTCAGTGAAAAACCCAGTCTACACATATAATTCTTTGTGAAGAAGTAATGCAGAGCAATCTGTGGTACTTATAAAACTTTGAAAGCCAGACAATAAAGCAATAGGCTATTTTTTTTGTTGTTGAAACAGTTGGTTGTAAGGCAAGAAATAGGTTTCATATTGAGATTCTTGCCATACCTGCCAGTCTGTTTAAAATTAACATAAACACAGCTAATTGCTGCATGTTGACCTTATGGTGTGCAAGTGTTTGAAACAACAATCTACATGTGCTTTAATGTTGAACTGCTGCCGTACTTCAAATGAAATGAAGTAACCATTACCAAACCTTTCATCTGCCTGCTTTTGAAGAAATACTGTATTTCATTAAGCATTAATTAATCTTACTTTCAGAAAAAAAATGTGTGACACATAACCTTATGGGTGAAAAGTGCAATAAAATGTAAGAAATATATCTCAAAGCATAACATATAAAAGCAGACTGTATAGTCAGCAATGAAAACAGATCAATAATAATGAAAAATAAAAAGTGCAAAGGGAATGAAGTGCCTAGGAATAGGAGCAAAGATGTCAGTTGTAAGCAAAAGTTATGAGCCCCACATCTTGTCTTTCTCTTTCTACTCGTGTAAACTCATGTTATAATAAAAAGTACAGTTGTGTAAGTAAACTTACCATAACAGTAGATGTTTGAATAATCACTGCTGCAATAGCCTTAGCTATATGGGCTATATCCTGCCAAGGATATAACAGCTGGCCAGCTTGCAAAGCTTCAGGGCACCTTCCATATGCCCAAACTGTTAGGCAGCTCAAGCTGAACTGACTGAAAAACAAGTTTGGGTGCAAAGCCCTTCAGAGCTTTACTGCTGAAAGAAAGAGGGAGACTGAGTCCATAAAGAACAAAGCTAGGAACAATGAAAAATAAATGTCCACACTGTCTTAAAAGAGCACCAAATATAAGGGGGAATAAAGGAATGGGGAGGCTACAGAAGCGGCTTCAGTGATCATGCAATCATCTACTGTCGTGGTAAGTTTACTTACATAACTGCACTATGTTTATCATATTGATCCCTGCTGCAGTAGCCTTAGATATATGGGTAGATTATCCTAGCTAACTACATTTGGGAGATGGAAGAAGAGTCCAGGAGCCTCTGGAGAATGAGTGGTCCTAGCAAGGACTGTTCACGGTGCAGAGAAGTAATTAAGCTTGTAGTGCTTTGGAAATCCAAAATGACATAGATGAAGCCAGGGACCTTGTCAAGTTAGCCTTGACCCTGTCTGGAATAATTGTGTTATTGTGAGTATAGCAACCATTTGGAAATAGTCTGTTTTGCCACAGACCGTCCCTTATTTTTACCTTCACAAGAAATGAACAATTGATCTAAAGATCTAAAAGATTTAGTTCTGTCAAGACAGTACCCGAGTTGTCTGTGGACATCTAAGCTATGGAGCATCCTTTCACCCACATTTTTAGGTACTGGAAAGAAAGTGGGGAGATGGATAGTTTAGCTTAAAGTAAATTCGGATATCACTTTAGGCATAAAAAGGATTCGTTTTCAAAGAAACCATGTCCCTATGAAAAATGAGATGTGGTTGTCTCACAATAAAAGCTTGCGACTCAGAAATCCTTCTTGCAGAGATTAGCATTTGTGAGGTTTTTGCACTTGTATACAGCTCAGCAAGCTCCTGCCTGGTGCCCTGCAGAGTTCTACAGCTGCAGAGAGACAAAAGAGAGACTTTGGCGTGATTACGTTTGATTTTTCTGCATTTTCTTGCTGCCTTTAGCTAATTCCACCTAAAACACCAATTTTTTAGAGTTTCTCTGATTTAAAAAGCTTGTTTCAGCTACATATTGTACTTATTTTACTGCCTGCACTTTACCAAAGTCATTTTTGTGTTTAAATTATCTGTTTAACTTTGGTAGGCTACACATTCAAGTGTGATAGCCATTTCTGTGCAATTAAAGTGTTTTTTGATTGTATCTGCTTTATTTTCTGAAAAAATAAAATAAAAAAAATATATATATATATATATATATATATATATATATATATATATATATATATATAGATATGGTTCTACCTCACTTCAACGACACGCCGGAACATCGACAGGGAAATTGCGAGCCCCAGAAGATCGACAGCGCAGAAGACCGACAAGCAGAAGACCGACCCGACGGATGACAGCACCGACGCCGAGGATGCCGACATGGGAAAAGGCTGTGTAAGTATGCGGTAGTGACGGACGTTAGGGTGCGAAGGTAAGTGTGGATAGGGGTGGGTTAAGTGAGTTAGGTTAGGAGCGGGTCAGGTAAGTGTGCTGTAGTGATTGTGTTTGGGTTAGGGCGGGATAAGTGAGTTAGGGTTAGGAGCGGGTCAGGTAAGTGTGCGGTAGTGATTGTGTTTGGGTTAGGGGCGGATAAGTGAGTTAGGTTAGAGCCGGTCAGGTAAGTGTGCGGTAGTGACGGACCTTAGGGTTAGGGTTTGGGTTAGGGTTGTAGGTAGTTGTGTATGTGAGGTTTAGTGTGGGTTTGTATGGATTTTGGTGTGCTTGTGTTGTGTATGTGGTTTTGACGGGAATGTGTTTTGGTTGTTGATTGTGGTGTGTGAAGTGTATGAGGTTTCGTGTTTGTGTACCGTCGGTTATTTCGTTGTCGGGCATGTGGGATTTCGTGTTTTTGTACTGTCGGTTATGTGGTTTCGGTGACTGCGTTGTCGGTGTTGTGGTGTTTCGTTTATGTGAGGTAGAACCATATATATATATATATATATATATATATATATATACTTGTTTTCCCACCTTTCTAAGTTAGTATAGTCCAGTTTTCAGGTTAGTGCTGAATTCAGTGCTATGTTACAAGTTTCTATGTTTGCCCAAAACTTACTTGGATAGAAGGAAGTTTCTCTGTTCACCTGTGAGAGGGGGGAGCTTTGAGCAGCCTATCTGTCCCTGGAGGAGTGGTTTCAGCCCAGAAATTAGTAGTTTATTGGTCATTTTGGGCTAATTACTATCTCTTTCATTTCCCTGCTATAAAGACTGCATTTGTGAGGTTTTGCACGCCGGGCAACACCGGTTAGCTGGGGTATAACTATTCCTGGCTCCACAGAGTATACTCTTCAACTTTTCCCTTGCAACTAGACAAACTTTCAACTTAAGCACTCAAACCATTCACTTCTCAGCCCGGCACTTGCTCAAAACTTATAGCAAGCACTAATAAACTTAAGCACTAGACTCCCCTATACTGTAGAAAATGACAAGGCTCTCTATTCAACCTTACTAGTCAATCAGTAAAACAGTTCACTGTACCTATCCAGGCATGTCCAAAGGGCAGTTTCAGGCATACTTTCCAGTCCAACTGGTGAATCTGGGCATTTTTAGGCAATGTTACAACTGCCTCATATACACAGACAACCCTCTCCTCCTACCACCAAACACTAATACATGCGAGAAATGCAGTTATACAGCCAAACTGGAGACTAAGTTCTCTCAACCCAAGACTGGACCAGGCAGTCAAGAGATGAAGGTAATTACTTGCATCACACCACCAGTCCCACATAGACCTATGAAACCAGCACCAGCAAAATACACACATAAATACACAAAAACATACTCAGAGGCTCTAAATAAAAATCTGCAAAAGCAACAGAGACCTTCAAAGCAGACATCCAAGCAGCTTCCACCCCCAACACAAACCATGAAACACATACTTCACAAAACCAGTGTGCCACACAATCACAGCCCTTAAGGCAAAATAACATACCCAATACACTAGTAATAGGTGACTCTATAGTCAGGCACACTGACATCCCACTCACTAGGCTGAACAAGGAGAAGTTTACTGTTAGCTGCCTGTCAGGTGCCAGGATCCGCCACATAACACAAGCACTCAGGTCACTCCAGAACAAGTACAAATATGATTCTGTTATTGTGCATGTCGGTGTGAATGACCTGAACCATACTTCCCTGGACTACATGAAAAGAGACACGGAGGAACTTTCTGATCACGCAGCCCAGGCTGCTATGACCCTGAGTAGCTTTCTGCCCCCACCAAGAATGATACCACGATATAAAGAAAAAAATATCAATTTCAACAATTGGCTAAGCTTCTGGTGTCATTCAAAGGGGATCCAGTGTCTGTCAGCCTGGGATGACATGCTCAACAAGCCACACTGCTTCGCTAGAGATGGCTTGTACCTGTCACCCTTAGGCTTTTGAATACTGGGCAAGGCTCTTGCCACCCCCATAGTGCTTTTTTTAGGCAAGGCTCAAAAGACACACCCATCACCGTAAATAGCCCAAGTAACAAAAAACTGAGGGTAATGCTACTCAATGCCAGAAGTCTAAACCTCAAATGCACTCGAGGCACTCCTCAGTATGGAGGAAATCGATATATGTGCAGTAACAGAAACCTGGTTTAAGGCTCCAGAGAGCAACCCAGCACTACAAGGCTACAACTCATACCATACATTTTGGCCACAGAACCCGAACCGAAATACAAAAGGTGGGGACGTATCCATATTCATCAAGGATACTCACACCTCCAGGTTGGTGGCACAGCACGATGCTTCAGAGATCATCCATGTGCAACTAACAATGGGTAAAACTGCAATCCAAATTGTAGCTTGCTACAGATCACCCACCATGTCCCAGGACACCCATTCCGCATTTCTGGAAACACTGCGAAACATAAAGGTCTTGCCAAACACCCTGATATTGGGGGATTTCAATTACCCAAACATTAACTTGGAGAACTACTCAAGTACTAACTCCCTTGCCCACATTTCCTAGAATTTATAAACTCTAATGCCCAGGATTAACTGGTCAACACCCCCACCAGAGGTAACAACATATTGGACCTGGTCATCACCAATATGGGTGATCGGTGTTCCACACTGGAGGTCAAACCCACGCTGGTTAGATCTGACCGTAAACTAATCAGTCTGGATAGCCACATTCTGCCCCCACTCCCGGTCAAAGAAACCACAGTGAAAAACTTTTCAAAAGCAAACTTCACGTTACTTAAGACCGAGGTGGAAATTTTCAAAGCCCTCATGCTAAAGGATAACGCTGTCCAAGCCACAAAATCCTTTACAAATGCACTCTATGGGCACCTACAAGAATACATGGATCGTGCTAGCCCAAGCAAAACCAAGACTTACTCCTCCAAGAAAAGGAAACTAGTCTGGTGGACCTCTGCCATAAACAAGCTATACAATAGAGGGAGGAAACTAGTACAGAAAAGAGTAAAATCCCAAAAAGGGAAGACATCCCTGATCAGTGTAAGCAAAAAAACTACGATCCCTCATAAAATCATCCAAGGCTAGCTTTGAAAGAAAAATTGCCAAGGACTCCAAAGATAACCACAAGGCATTCTTTAGCTTTGTCAAGAATCTAAGTGGCAATTCTCAGATCTGCTCGTAGTTAGTACAGAATGGCACAAAATACACTGAACCGACCGATATTGCCAACATCCTGGCAGTTTCAGTGCAAACTTCACCCTCTCTCACACCCAAAAGGGCCCATAGCCATACCAGAAGAATGTAGTGTCCCTGAAATCACAGACACTCAGGTTAAAACAACCCTCTCCAAAGCCAAAAACACAGCATCAATGGGACCAGACGATGTCCCAGGCTGCGTTCTACATGAGCTTAGAGATGAACTAACCCTTCACCCAAACACACTGTTCAAACTCAGCCTCTCCACAGGCTACTTGTCCATAGAGTGGCACACAGCAACGGTTATTCCACTCCACAAAGGTGGAGCCACAACAGACCCCAGGAACTATTGCCCTATAAGCCTGACTAGCTTGGTCTGCAAGGCTATGGAATGCATCATCATGGATCTCATTAACAGAGACATTGGGAACCTCCATATAATGGACCCTACCCATTTCGGCTTTGTTAAGGGCAGATCATGCCTCCTAAACCTAGTGGACTTTTTTGAGACAGTTACCAAGGCTATAGAATAGGGAAATGCGGTCCACACAGCCTACCTAGACCTCGCAAAGGCCTTTGACACTATTCCCCATTCAGGTATTATAGACAAGCTCACCAGCCTGAACATAAACCCCTATGTCACGAGATGGGTTGCCAACTGGCTCATGGACAGAACCCACATGGTAAGAGTTGCGAGAGCTAGGTCTGACTCTAAACCAGTTATAAGTGGTGTTCCACAGGGCTCAGTCCTAGGACCCCAGCATATACTTCTCAGAGGTACAGGCAAGCACAGGAGGACTTCGGCTAAGCAAGTTCGCAGACAACTGCAAACTAGGGGCTATAATTGACTCTCTGGCTGACACAGACATCCTCCAAAAGGTTTTCACTGAGACAGATACCTAGTGTCAAAACCATGGCCTCAAGCCAAATGCCAAAAAGTGCATAATCATCCCCTTTGGAAAAAAACATAGTACCCACAAACTACCACATAGGTGGTAGCCCCCTAAATATGGAAGACGTAATAAGGGATCTGGGGACCCAAGTAGATAGTAACCTCTCCTTTGACAATCACATTGCCAAAGTGATTAGAAAATCCTTCTATGTAGCCCACCTAATCACAAAATGGTTTGCATCCAGATCAAAGGAGGTCATTGTGCCCCTCTACGCATCACTCATCAGACCCATCATGGAGTACAATGCCCCATTTGGGATGTACCTTACAAGACGGTGACCTGCAACAGCTGGAAAGACCACAGAAGTTACTCACCAAGAGAATCACTGGCCTCAAACAGATGCCCTATGCAGCTCGACTGAAAAAACTCCAGCTGTGCGTGATTGCATACTGCATACTCAGAGATGATCTCTGCCTGACATACAAGGCCATGTCCAACCCAGAATTGATGGACATGCTCCACCTAAAGAAAACCATATCCCCTCGAGCCACATGCTCTAGGGATCTAAACCTCACCACAACAATAAATAGGACATGCTGGATGGATAGATTCCTGTCCCAGAGACTTCCCATGCTCTGGAACAGGATTCCAATCTACATTAGGCAGAGCTCCTTGCTAACCCTCTTCAAGAGAAACCTTGACAAGTGGATGGGAAACAGAAAGTATACCCCAGGGATCAGTTCAATGGCTCTGCTGGACAGAGACACAGGGAACTAATCTAAGGGGGCAGCAAAAGCCAACACTTTCTGGCTAGGCTTATAAATGCCTTTGGACAGATAGCCTAGTACCTACCTATGAACCTATGAACCAGAGTGTTCAGAAAAACTGTTTTTCATGTTGAGAACCTCAAGTCAGCCCAATTAGCTGGTTCAAATGGAGCAAGTGTTAGCTTCTCTAACATAAAATTAAGATCCGAAGGTCGGTCCACCATTTTTCTTGTAGGCCTGTCATGCAAAGCCCCCTTTCTAAAACATTTTAACATGTGACCGCATTTGAAAGAGGAGGATCCATGGACAGGAATGCTGAAATGACTGATAAATAAACATTGACAGAGGAAAAAGAAAGGCCATTGGATGGTAACTCACACAAAAGTATTGGTTAACCCCAGATCATGCCTCCTAAACCTAGTGGACTTTTTGAGACAGTTACCAAGGCTATAGAATAGGGAAAATGCGTCCACACAGCCTACCTAGACCTCGCAAAGACCTTTGACACTATTCCCCATTCAGGTATTATAGACAAGCTCACCAGCCTGAACATAAACCCCTATGTCACAAGATGGGTTGCCAACTGGCTCATGGACAGAACCCATGGTAAGAGTTAGAGCTAGGTCTGACTCTAAACCAGTTATAAGTGGTGTTCCACAGGGCTCAGTCCTAGGACCCCAGCATATACTTCTCAGAGGTACAGGCAAGCACAGGAGGACTTGACAAGCAAGTTCGCAGACAACTGCAAACTAGGGGCTATAATTGACTCTCTGGCTGACACAGACATCCTCCAAAAGGTTTTCACTGAGACAGATACCTAGTGTCAAAACCATGGCCTCAAGCCAAATGCCAAAAGTGCATAGTCATCCCTTTGAAAAAACATAGTACCCACAAACTACCACATAGGTGGTAGCCCCCTAAATATGGAAGACGTAATAAGGGATCTGGGGACCCAAGTAGATAGTAACCTCTCCTTTGACAATCACATTGCCAAAGTGATTAGAAAATCCTTCTATGTGGCCCACCTAATCACAAAATGGTTTGCATCCAGATCAAAGGAGGTCATTGTGCCCCTCTACGCATCACTCATCAGACCCATCATGGAGTACAATGCCCCATTTGGGATGTACCTTACAGTCCTGCAACAGCTGGAAAGACCACAGAAGTTACTCACCAAGAGAATCACTGGCCTCAAACAGATGCCCTATGCAGCTTGACTGAAGAAACTCCAGCTGTACGTGATTGCATACTGCATACTCAGAGATGATCTCTGCCTGACATACAAGGCCATGTCCAACCCAGAATTGATGGACATGCTCCACCTAAAGAAAACCATATCCCCTCGAGCCACATGCTCTAGGGATCTAAACCTCACCACAACAATAAATAGGACATGCTGGACGGATAGATTCCTATCCCAGAGACTTCCCATGCTCTGGAACAGGATTCCAATCTACATTAGGCAGAGCTCCTCGCTAACCCTCTTCAAGAGAAACCTTGACAAGTGGATGGGAAACAGAAAGTATACCCCAGCTATCAGTTCAATGGCTCTTCTGGACAGAGACACAGGGAACTAATCTAAGGGGGCAGCAAAAGCCAACACTTTCTGGCTAGGCTTATAAATGCCTTTGGACAGATAGCCTAGTACCTACCTATGAACCTATGAACCAGAGTGATCAGAAAAACTGTTTTTCATGTTGAGAACCTCAAGTCAGCCAGGTTAGCTGGTTCAAATGGAGCAAGTGTTAGCTTCTCTAACATAAAATTAAGATCCCAAGGTCGGTCCACCATTTTTCTTGTAGGCCTGTCATGCAAAGCCCCCTTTCTAAAACATTTTAACATGTGACTGCATTTGAAAGAGGAGGATCCATGGACAGGGATGCTGAAATGACTGATAAATAAACATTGACAGAGGAAAAAGAAAGGCCATTGGATGGTAACTCACACAAAAGTATTGTAAAAAAAGAGAACAACTAACCCTAAATGGGTGATGGTTATGTGGCTGGCACAAACTAGGAAACCTTTTCTATTTGCTAATATATGGTTTTCTAGTAGCAGGTTTTCTTGCCTCCATTAGTATCTGATGCACATCCTCAGTAAACAGGTGCCTAAAAGGAATAAAATCCTATCATCCAGGCAGTCAAATGAAGAAAGGAGAATCACTGGTGTCTGGCCAGAAGGGAATCACCACCATGTTCTTGTGGGATTCCTTCTGAATCTTCAGAAGAACCTGGATATTAATGGAAAGGTTGGAAAAGCACACACAAACATTCCTGTCCAAGGAAAAGAAAAGAAAAGATACCAGTCTTCCTTGTCTTCTCCCATGACGTTCTGGAAAAAATCTTGCCAGTTGATTGTTCATATAAAAGTCAAAGAGGTCTACTTGAAGAACTCCCTGCAGATGGATCAAATCTTGGAAGGCCCCCAATCTAGTTTTCATTCATGAGGGTCTGGCCTAATCCTGCTCAGCTAGTCTTACAAAATGTAGGATGCCCGTAGAGTGTGACTGAGCTTTGAAGTTGTATCCCAAGCTAACATAGCTAGTTTGTAAACAGGGTATGATCTGGTTCCCCCTTGCATGTTGATTTACCACATGAATGTTGTATTGTCTAAACCACCTGAAGAGGTTCCAGGGATCAAAGATGGTTCAGAGGGTTGGGTGGCCTGATTGGGGCAATCATCTCTTTGATATTTATGTGCTTGTATCTGCCCTTGGTGTTCCACACCACCTCCACTTTTATCCCTCTGAAACTGCTCCTGAAGCACAGTCTGAGGCACCTGTGGTGACTGGCTACTTTGGGGCAGGGAGGGAGAAGGGGAGACCTAGATTTAAGGATATCTGTTGTCTCCATAAAATAATTTCTCTTCTAACAAACCCCAGTATTAGTATTTGAAAAGATAAAGGATGTTGGTGCTTGGATTGAAGGGATTTCAGATACTACTGTATCTTTTTCACATGGAGTCTTGTCAGGAGTATCATGAGAATCATTGATGCCATGAGACCCAAAATCCTAAGGTATTCTCTCACAGAGATCAAAGGCTAAGCAGAAAAAATTTAAATAGATCTAAATATAGATCTATTTATTCCTGTAGAAGAAAAGCTGTTTGAACTGAGGTGTCTAGTTGACAACCCAGGAACATAATCCTGTGTGAATGAGTCAAGAACGACTTTTGAATTTTCTCTTGAAATCCTAGCTTGTGTAAGAGATCTCTCAACCAAGAGATACAGAGATTCCTGACACTTTGAAGAAGTCTCTGCAAAGATAAGGAAATCATCTAAATATGGAAAAATGTGGATACCCTGTAGCCTGCAATGAGCTATAACTGGAGCTAGACACTTTGTGAACACTCTTGGTGCTGTGGATAGTCCAAAGGGTAAGGTAGAGAAATGATAATGTGATCCAGACACCCCAAATCTTAGGAAATCTCTGAAGTCTGGATGAATAGGGATATGATGATAAGCATCTTTTAAGTCTAGTGTTACCAGAAAACTCAAAAGAGGAAAAAGAAGTAACAGTTTGTAAAGTGACATCATTTTTAATTTAGGCACTATTATAAACAGATTTAGGAAAGAAAGATCCAGAACTGTTCTCCAAGTACTTTCTTTCTTTGGCACTAGGAATATCCTTGAATAAAAAGTTTCCTCACCTGGGAATGAGGAAATGGTTTTATCATTTCTTGGAATACAGTAGCATATGGTGAAGAACTGGTGAAAACAAAAGAGTCTGATTTGGGGAATAAGGAATGTCCCTCTGAAAACAAGGAATTTCCTCCCACTGTAATCTGTAAACTTGATGAATGAATTTTTAGATTCCATTTGATATAAACTGTCTGCTGCCAAAGAGAAAAATGATGATTCAGACTCTATGGGGTCAGTGATTCAGACTTGTTGGACTGTCCGTGGTGAAGGGAAGTTCTAGACTTCTTTTTGGAAGCTCCGTTGCCATTTCTTCTTAAACATCTGTTTACCTGTATATTGAGACTTTTTATTCTTCTTTTTGCCAAAACTGAATGAGGAGACAGAAAATCCATTGAAAAGTTTGGAAAAGGAGGGCTGAAAAATCTTAGAGATTCCATGGATCAGCTTGCCCATTTCATCACACTTTTTGATCACCTCTGCAGCAGAGGGTCCAAACTAAATCCCTACTCAAGGGTGAATCTAAAATCTCATTTTAACATTATCAAGGAGGTTCTAAGAATGCAGCCATGCAAACCTCATCAAAACAGTATAGGTGACTATAGCACTGGAAGAAGTATCAACAGAGCCATAGACACACTGAAAACAATGAGTTGTGACCCGTGCAATAGAAGAAGCTAAGTTATTTAATGCAGATATTTCCTCACAAGAAGAAACTGCAGATAAAACATTCCACTTACTTTCACAGAGTCAGAACAAACTTTAACATGAGCCTGACAATTCAAAGTTCTGAATATCAAAGTTGCAGAAGAATACACTTTTTACCATAGCTAATACATTTCCCATCCTTATCAGAAAGAGTAAGATTGGAATTGACTAGGTGCTAAGCAGCAGTGGGATCAACTAGAGCTATAGCTAGTGAGTCAGGTTTGCGAATAGTGTATACATATTTAAATGATTGAGGAATGTTATACATTCTATCTGCCTTTTTTAGGGATAAATGGATGATTATGAGCAAATTTTTAGGTAGTAATACCCACATCCTTTAAAGCAGACAGGACAGGAGAAATGGGTATAGGATCTGGAGAATCCTGTTTTCTGTTGGTGGGACTCAGAAACCTCAGAGTTCTCCCACTGAAAACACTGGCACATTCAAGCAATAGTCTCAAGGCAAGAGAACCCCTTACAGGTAAAATCAGAAACTGAGCTCTCATTTCAGTCTGAATCAAAAATCTGAAAAAAATCCCTGTATCTCTCCCTTCATCTTCCTGTTCAGATTCAGAATCTTGAATCTCTTCAGTAAAAGAGGTATCCCTCTTTTTTACCCGAAACTACTTTACAAGAGGGATCATCTCCTCTACTGCACTTTTACTAGCTTATTAGTCTAGCACTTTACCAGACTTCTCAAAGCAACTACTGTAGCACACAAAAGTACTACCAGCACTAAGCGTTCTACAAGGAAACAGCTCCAGTACTTATTATTAATGCCCACCCCTCCAGGCATGTCTAAAGGTCAATTCCCTGTGCTTTCTCCTATTAACCTGGTGAACTTGGGCATCCTGAGGCAATGTAGCAACTGCTTCATGTACACTGACAACCCTCTCCTCTTACAGCCCAACACTCAGACTTGCGAGAGATGCACTTATATATATATATATATATATATATATATATATATATATATATATATATATATATATATATATATACATCTCTCTCTCTCTCTCTTTATTTATATATATATATATATATATATATATATATATATATATATATATATATATATATATATATATATATATATACATATATATATATATATATATATATATATATATATATATATATATATCCAAATTGGAAGCCACGCACTCTCCAGCCAAGACCGGAATAGCTGGTAAAGAGGAGAAGGTCAACACTTGCACCACATCACATGGAACACATAGCCTTCCAGAACACACACCAACACTGTCTTCACATAAAAACATAAATCACATACCCACCTTCGCGGAGGCTCTCAATAAAAATCTAACCAAACAGCAAGACCTCCAAGACAGAAATGCACTCAGCCACCACAACACAACACTAATCACGAGACACATAACTCTCCTAAACAGTGTGCCACTCAACCAAATCCCCTAAGGCAAAACAGCATGTCCAACACACTAGTCATAGGTGACTCGATAGTGAGGCACACTGATGTCCCACTCACTAGGTTGAATAAGGAGAAAGTGACAGTCAGCTGCCTGTCAGGTGTCAGGATCTGCCACATAACGCATGCACTCAGGTCCTTCAACAACAGGTACAAATATGACTCAGTCATTGTACATGTGGGTGTGAATGAACTGAGATGTACCTCCCTGGACTACATGAAAAGAGACATGGAGGAGCTCTCAGATTATGTAGCCCAGGAGGTATAACCCTAGCCCTGAGCAGCATCTTACCATCACCCAGAATGATACCACAGTACAAGCAGAAAATGATTGATTTCAACAATTGGCTAAGTTTCTGGTGTCATTCTAAGGGGATTCAGTATCTCTCTGCCTGCATGGGCACCAATCAGGCTCAAACCCTGTACCTTGGGTACAAGGTAAAAAGATCCTAAAGTCCCTAGCCACCATCACTTGTGAATTTGTGTCTCACATTTATGTTCTGTTCCTCTGGTTTTCAGAAGTGGTAAAACAAAACCTTTTATTCTAGCAATTTTCTAAGATTATAAAATCAGTATTTGAAATGTGTCCCTATTTTGGGGCTGTATTCCCCCATTATTGGCTTTGTTCTGTATTTTTGTGCTAAGAGGTTGAGAGCTATGGTGAGAAGTGAGAACTAAATTCACTAAATGTTATGATAGTCATTTAAGTTTGTCTTCCTATCGTTCAAGAAACTGCTGGTGTAGCTTAGTGTATGTTGCTCTGACTGTAGTGTACAGAGTTCTGAATTCAAGACTTGATAATGAAATGCATGGTCGTAGCACATTTTATGCAAGCAACTTTCCAAAATTATACAAGCGATGTTTAAAATGTGTCCCTGGTCCCCCCCACCCCAATTGAAAATAAGTTCAAGAAGCTGTGCAACATGCCTATGGCTTACACTACTGTGATTCTGTATTTATATATTGTGTGTAGATGTAGGCTGTTATCATGGAAATGTTCTGAATAGGGCAGTTTTTTCATTATTGGTTAATGCATTTTTGTTTCATTGCCTTCTGGAAAAATGTTTAAACAATACATTTAAAATGTGCTCCAACTTAAGTCTTAACAATTGTGCTATATTATACAAGGAATATAATTTAATACCATCAGGAAGGTGAATCAAGGAATGCATACATGTATGCATGGCCCTAATAATGTGTTTGAAAACAGCCCAGAGGAAAGTGTGTATGGCTCAAAATCATGGGCAAATTTTAAGCTTTACTCTTGTTACCAAAACAATGGATGAAGGTAAAACAGTTCACACCACATTACCTTAACCTGGCCAAGCCTTTTGACACAATCCCCTACTCAGGTGTAGTACAAAAGATGAATAATGTAGGAGCAAACAGATCACCAGCTGCATTGCCAACTTGAATCACAGAATGCAGGGGATCAAAACAGGGGAAGAGACCAGTCACCAATGGAGTCCCCCAGGGTTCAGTGCTGAAACATTTTCTGTTGGCATATACATCTCAAAAGTAAAAGGAAATACCAAAAAGCTTTGGCCAGCTAGGTTTGAAATGATTGCAAGCTAGGAGAAGTTATTGAATCCCCATATGACTTAATCATCATGCAGGAAGGTTTGTCCCAAATAATAATTGGTATCAAAATCATGACAATACCCTCTGAGAACTGAGCCAATTGTTTGGCATTTGGGAACTTGTGTACAGTGACCTAAATTTTGACCAACATGTGCCCAGCTTCATAAGAAAGCCTTTCTATATTGCACAGCTTATAAACAAATTGATTGTGACTAGATCTAGAGATGTTGTTGTCCCCCTTTACAAAGCTCTCATTATGTCAATCATTTTGTATAAAGCCCACTTTGGCATGTATCTGTCCAGCCCCATGCAACAATTGGAATATCTTCAGAGATACCTTACTAAAAGGATACATGTCCTAAACAATAGATCTTGCATGGACTACCTCAAAGATTTATTATTATACTCAGTATCCTGCAGAGTGCTTAGAGGTGACATGTCTGGCATACAAAGCATCCCCCAACATAATACAGATGGACCTAGTGAACATCAGCAAGTCAAATGGCATCAGAAATACTCAGTCCAGGTATCTAAACTGAATGTTGTGGAGAGATGGATATATATATCACAGAGGCTACCACTGTTCTGGAACAGACTATCCATAAAAATAAAGCAAAACTCATCCATCCATACTCATATGCAACTTGGATCTAAGGATGGGTAGAAGAAAATGTGCTCCAGGATTTCCCCTCATGCCACTAATCGATAGAGGCAGTTCTTAAATACTGCATCCCTTACATTGCACCCTGAAATTATCTATGGTATGATCACATTTGTTCTCACTAGGGCTAATATACAATTATCAGTCATGGGGATAGCTAAGACCAATCAGAAAATGTTAATTCAAGCACCAAAAGGGAATTTGCTAAGCTTAAAATTTCCTCCAAGTGAACCTATGTTGTGGTAGCAAATAGTTATAAAAAAATTACCCTTTTAGTTCACTAAGTGCCCCTGTCACCCTCCAACCCCCCAGTCTTTAACAACTTCTGGCATCTATGTCTGCTTGGGATGACATGATTGACAGGCCTCAATGCTTTGCCCGAGATGGCCTGTATCTCTCACCCCTGGGCTTCCGGATACTGGCCAAGGCTCTTGCCACCCCATATAGTGCCTTTTTTAGGCAGTGTTCCAAAGACCAAATTACCACTGTAACAGCTACAAACAAATGCATTCTGAGGGTCATGCTGCTCAATGCTAGAAGTCTAAATCTCAAAATGCACTCACTCAAAGCACTCCTTAAAATGGAGAACATCAACATTTGTGCTGTAACAGTGACCTGGATCAAGGCAGCAGAAAGCACCACTACACTACCAGGCTATAATTCATTCCACACCTTTCGGCCCCAGAACTTGGACCGAAGCTCCAAAGGTGGTGGTGTTTCCATATCCACAAAGGATGCGCACACCTCCAAACTGGTAGCCCAACATAAAACATCAGAGATACTTCAGGAACAGCTAGCATTGGGTAAGACAGCAATTCAGGTCATAGCCTGCTATAGGACCCCAACCATGTCCCAAGACTCACACGCCATGTTCCTAAGCACCCTGGAAAATATTATGGTCTAACCTAACACTCTCATATTAGGCGACTTCAACTAACCTTCCATTAACTGGGAAAACTACTCATGAACCAATACACTTGCCCAACATTTCTTGGAGTTCATTAATTCCATTGCCCTGGACCAGCTTGTTCTTACCTCCACTAGAGGTAGCAACATTCTTGACCTGGTCATTACTAACATGGGTGACCATTGCTCGACACTAATAGTCAACTCCTCCCTGGTTAGATCCGACCACAAACTAATCACCTTGGAAATCAACTTTCCTCCCACCCCCCCAGCAAAGGTAACCACCATGAAAAACTTCTTCAAAGCTAACTTTGAGCTCCTAAAAACAGAGGTGGCTAACTTCACGGCACCCATGCAAATGAAGAATAGCTGCATGACCACCAAATCATACACCAATGCACTGTACGAACATGTACACAAATGCATGGATATCACCATACCCAATAGAACCAAGACGCTCTCCTCCAAAAAAAGGAAGCCAATCTGGTGGTCCCCTGCCAAAAACAAACTCTACAACAGAAGGAGGAAACTGATGTGGAATAAGGTGAAGTCCCAAGAATGTCATCAAATTCTCTAAAGCTAGCAATGAAACTATAATTGCAGCACATAGTAAAGACAACCACAAGGGCTTCTATAGTTATGTAAAGAACCTCCACGGCAATACCCAGATTTGCTTTGAGCTACTGCACAATTGTTCCTCCTATACCGAGCCAAGAGATATTGCCAATATACTGGCCGACAGATTCAGTGCCAACTTTATCCCTCTCTATCCCCAAAGAACCAATCACAATACCAGTAGATTGCCAGGCACCCAGTACTACCACTGCACAGGTTAAAACAGCACTGTCCAAGACCTAGAATACAGCTTCTATGGGACCTGACAATATCCCTGGCTGTGTTCTACATGAACTACACAGTCAACTGGCACCTCACTTGCATGCCCTGTTCAATCACAGCCTCACCTCAGGCTTTGTCCCTACTAAATGGCGCACTGCTACAATCATCCCTCTCCACAAAGGAGGAGTGAATACAGACCCTGGTAACTATCACCGCATTAGCCTGATGAGTCTGATATGCAAAGATATGGAATGCATTATCATGGACCTAATAAACAAGGATATAGGGAATCTCCAAACTCTGGATCTCACACAGTTTGGTTTTGTGAACGGTAGATCATGCCTGCTTAACTTGGTCAACTTCTTTGAATCAGTCACCAGAGCTGTGGATGAAGGCAAGGTGATTCATACAGGTTACCTTGATCTGGCCAAGGCCTTTGATGCCATTCCCCACTCAGGAATCATAGAAAAACTCACTATGCTAGGCATCAATCCCTATATCACTAGGTGGGTTGCAGACTGACTCACAGATAGAACCCACAGTGTGAAAGTAGCTGACTTCAAATCAGACTGCTGACTAGTCACGAGTGGAGTCCCACAGGGTTCAGTCCTGGGTCCTCTCCTGTTTGGTATCTACTTCTCTGAAGTCCAGGCCAACAAGAAGGGACTCTGGCTGACAAAGTTCACAGCAAGTTGGAAGCTATTATTAACTCTCCAAGTGATGTTGGCATCCTATAGAATGGCCTCACTGAGACCAATGACTGGTGTCAGAACCATGGCCTTAAGCTCAATGCCAAAAATGTGTCATCATCCCCTTTGGGAAAAACCTGGTTCCCATGAATTACCACATTGATGGTAGTCCACTGAACACAGAAGGCGTTATAAGAGATCTGGAAACACAGGTTGACAGCAACCTCTCTTTTGATCATCACATTGCCCACATTGCCACTGTGGTCAAAATGTCCTTTTATGTGGCACATCTCATTACTAAGGATTTTGCATCCAGGAAGAAATAAGGTCATTGTCTCCCTCTACTCTTCCCTCATTAGGCCAATCATCAAGTACAATGCCCAATTTGGCATGTATCTCACTAGACACCTGCAACAATTGGAGAGGCCACAAAAGTATCTCACAAGGAGGATCCTAGTCTTTAAACACTTGTCTTGTATGGACAGACTCAAAAAAACTCCAACTATTCTCTGTCTTATATCGCCTACTTAGAGGCGATCTCTGCTTGACTTACAAAGCCATGTCAGACCCAGCTCTGTTAGAAATGCTACATCTAAATAAATCCCAATGCCCTCCGCACCACACGCTCCAGACACCTCAACCTCATTACCACAATCAACAGAATGTACTGGAGGGACAGGTTCATAACCCAGAAACTGCCCATGCTATGGAACAGACTTCCCATATATGTCAAGCAGAGCACCTCGCTGACCCTCTTCAAGAGAAATCTTGATGAGTGGATGGGAAATAGAAAATTCACCCTGGGGATAACTCCAGGGGCTCTGCTCGACAGAGGCACTGGGAACTAAGGTCGGGTGACATGATGCCAGGGTAATCCTATGGCTAGGCTTGTAAAGGCCCCAGTGCCATTAGCCTAGTGCACACCTAGGAACACACCTGTGAACCTATGAATTAAACCCTGAGTCAGACCCAGTAACTATTACTATCAAAAGACATTTGAGGAGGAGCATATGCACGCATGCTTTTATGTTTCTTTTTTTTTCCAATATTTTTATTAAGGATAAAATAAGAGAATAGACACTATCAAATGCATTGATTGTACTAAACAGACAACTTTTAGCAACAATTTATGTTTCTTTTTGACATGAAAAATGGGGACAACCATGTTGCTAATGGCAGTGGTGTACCTAGCATATCTGACATCTGGAGCAGATTTTTTTTTAACACTCCCCACCCCAACAGAGATTTTTCTCTAACACCTCCTCCTTTATGACAAGTGTTTTAGTATCAATCATGAAATGAAACAAAATAATGGTTAGCATGGAGCAATCTAGGAGCAGTGATCAAATCTCCAAAAGATTCAGCCATCCTACAGGAAGGCTTGTCCCAAACAAATAACTAGTTCCAGGATCATGGTCTAAAGCTAAATGTCAAAAATGAATTATCATCTCCTTTGGATAGTTGAGTACAACATTGATAACAGACCCCTAAGAGCAGACCCAATAGTTTGAGATTTGGTAACTTATATGGATAGTTGACCCTAATTCTATTATGAACAAATCAAAATAAAGCAAACTTAGGGACACTGCAAAATCAGGAACAGCTTCAAAAACACAATCCAGAGAGATAGAGTAAAGATTGTAGCATATTTCATACAAATGCACACAAGTCATGTAAAGGCAGACTATAGGCTCAGCAAACAATATGAGTGTCACTTGCAGACCAAACATATTAAGCAAATACAAGAACATTCTGTAATACTGGGGACAGTTTCACTTGTTTCATACAATATTTCAATTTATTTCATACAAATGTACACTAGCCATTAATTCTGACTTTAATCTGAGCACCAGTTATTTTGACACAGCTAGCCCCCCCCCAAATCATAAACATTTCAATTTATTTTGCACAAATGCACTCTAGCCATCCCTTAATAACATAGGGCAGGAGTCAGAAAGCCTCTGTGTAAGAGTTATAACTCTTACACGGAGGCTGCAGTTAAACGGTGTGATGTCAGCATGTCATGCATATGCATGAGGTGCATGAGGCATGCTGAATCACACTGTAACTCTTACACGGTCCGTGTAAGACAGTAGGGGGCGTGTCTGTAGGCTAAGCCCTGCAAGCGGACACGCCCCCGGAAGTCTAGAATGGCAGTAAGTAAACAGCCACGAGAGAGGCCATGGAAATGTGAATAAACACACTACACAACACATGCCCCCACAGACCAGCAATGTAAAAAGTGAGCAGATGTTATAAAATGAAAATGAAAACTGTTTTATTTGTTTTAAAACCCCGTAAATGTTTGCTACTGCGTGCACTCGTGTGCGCGGGTGTGCTACTAGCGCAACTGCAGTTAACAATCAGTGGGGAAAAGGATATAAGAACTAAATATGCAATGTAAGCCAAGAAGTAATAGCATAGCGGTAGAGTTGTTGGCTTAAGAGCAGGCCGGCAAGGTTCGAGCCCACACAACAACCTTTTTTTTTTTTGTAAATAAGCACTAAAAGGCCCTGACAGTATTGTACAAATGTAAAAGTATTTCCTTTTGTAAAATGGAATGAAATGGAGCATATATTTTCAAGTAATACAATAATAAAAATATTTAGAAATGTACTGATAGCTAAGCTGCTGTGAGACAGAGTGCCCATAGCTGAGTAGTGTTTCAAAGGCTGCAAATTGCTTGCCCGTAGCTAAGCACTGGTTTAACAGGCTCAAACTGTGTGCAACTAGCTGTGCTTAGCTTAACATGCGTGTTACTAGCCAATTAAGGTTTAACCCAGCGCACACCGTTTGCACGGTGCGTGCAGCCCACAAGCTAACCGCCCGGCAAGCATGCGTGAGCTCCGCGCAAACGAGCGCAGACCTGGTTTTAAGTACTTAAAAGTGCCTTTGGCATGTTTGATTGACAGGTCCTGAACTCATTTCTAGACAGTCATGAAAATTAAAAATCAGTGGTCAGATTCAATCCCAGGATACCATGCACTAGAGTCAAGGTACTAAACCACTAAGCCATGACAGCAGTACTTAGAAATGCAGAAATAGCATATGTATAGGATATAATCCAAAATGGAGCATGATAAAGCAGTTTCTGTGAAGTAGATACAATTCCAAAATGGCCAATCATAGAAATGTGCGGGAAAATCGGCATATATAAGCCCCATAAGCGGGAATACACAGCATAAACGATTGTAGAATTGACCTGCAGGCAGAATGAGTGGAGTAGGGGAGGGACGTTGCTTTCGAGCACAGCGGTGGGGCATTGAGGAGTCCAGATACATGGTCTGGCTCCTAGTTCACCATCATGAGGCCCAACTCATGCAGGGCCGGGTCTCATGGGGAGCATACAGGGCGGAGGCATGGGACCAGTTGCCTCATGATCTCACTAGTGCTACTGGGATTCCACGTACTGGTGAGCAGGTCCGTCACCACCATGCGGACCTGAAGCGACATAAAGAAGACCAGTTGACCCAATGGATCCGGGAGGCCCGGGATATGCCCAACGCCCCACTACTGAGTAAGTTACATTTTACTTATGTATGTAAGGAATTCAACTAGCTGATACCATGGAGATGTGTATTCCAATATTACTTGTTTTGTATTACAGCTGCAGATGTCCGCTCTGCGAATCGCAGGGCACATGACCGCAGGCTGGTGCGGCTGCGCCACCATGCAGGTTAGTAACCCCACCTAGTACTTGTAAATAAATATTATAGTGTAGCATGTAGCAGAACACTGCAGTGTATTGATTAAAAGTAATAGAATGTGCAAGCAACAAGTGAAAGTCTGCAGGTATGGCTGCAATAAGTTCATCAGTATGCAAGTGAAACTGGAAATATAATTGATATAAATAAATAGTTCTGTAATAGAGATGTCCCACCATTAATTAAATGTAGTATAACCTGCAGTAGTCTCAAGAGTACAGCTTCAGAAGCTGAGTTAATCACATGTGAGATATATCCCCTGTTGAAATGCTGAATCATGACAGAAGTGAGGCTGCTGGAAAGTGTTTGAATCACCACAGGTCTAATATGTGAACAAAGCCTAGAAGTACCAACCTGAACTGTGAAATAGCAGGGTGTGTGAGAGTGACAGAAAGGGTCATGTATCAATAAATAAAGTAGTAATAACCCCTGAATGTATAAGCCTCAGTGTGGTTCTACAGAATTAAATGCATGTGGGAATTAAAAATTAACATCCCAAACTGATTTCAGTGTGTCTGAATCTTGAATGTTTAAGCCAAAATCTGTATATGGTGATGACAGTCAACAATTTTCAGATAGAATGAATGATTGTCTGACATACTAAACATCCATAGTTGTCCCCTGCCCTGTCATCAAAGTGTAGCAGGATGATGTATCTGATCAAATTCAAAATAACAAGGATAGTGATGTATCTGTAACAGGTCTAGCATGACAGTCAATTAAAAATCATTTGGAAACTATCACCCACAAGTTAATTGTGTTTCTATTACAAATGTATATTAATGTATAATTTGTGAATGTCATCATTTTCTTTCTCCACCCCACCCTATAATTGCAAATTAAAAAACTCACTAAATATTGGTATGTAAACATTTCATTAACCATGGACATTTGTCCTGTTGTTTCAAAAATATATGCATGTCCGTTGTTGCATGTGCCCTGTTCATACCTGCAAACATGATGGCCTGTTGCCATTAATCAACCCTGCATGTTGTTTGATTGTGTATTTCTGTTCAAATAATGCATGTGATATTGATATGCCTGTTGTTCAATGGTGTTAATATCTGGGTGTTTGTTTAATGGGAATACCAATGCATGCTGTTAAAACTAATTTGAATGGAATAATATGCTACTAACCCAAACTAACATACCATACTCACAAATCTAGAACGCTTGGGAAGGCGGGTCCCAGCGGACCCACCTCTCCCACCTCATCTGGCGACTGCACCTGGCACTAGTGCCCAGGCCAGACCCTCCTCCGGTGGCCCTGTGCCACCTTCGGGTGGAAGCGCTGCATGGGATGGGGCCTGTCCCCCCTCTGCAAGCGTGGCCGGAGTCTGTCCACTCACCCTCCAAGGTGTCCGGTCTGTGGTGCGAAGGGAGATTCAAGACTCTGTTCTTGGGCCCCTATGCCAGCTTGAGGCCCGGGTGGCACAGCTTACGGGTATGCCCGTTGTCCCACCTGCACAGCCCCCAGCACAGCCCCGTCCTGGCTGTGAAGGAACAGTGGCAACTGCTTATGGGTGGGGATATCAGTTCCACTGTTGCCATTTGTGGGCTCATGTGCCCTGGATATCCCAACCTCCGTCCCCGTCAATTGTGTAACCCCCCCCACATGTGTCATACACCGCCCCTGTATGCGTCTTGTCTGTCTTGTCTGTTAACCTACCCAACCTACCTCCCCAGCTAAACCGACTACCTTCACCTGACATACCACTCTCACCTGAAAAAAAAAAAAGGGCACTCTGTACCCACAAAAATATTATGCCCCATACATAGCTGTCCATGTTGCACACATGTCCGCTGGACATTGAAACTGTTAATTACAATTGGCTGTACAACAGGTATTAATGTTGTCCTGACACCTCTCTCAGGGGTGGAAGGTTTCAAATGTCACACCAAATTACATACAAATGCACAGCTGTTGCTGAGAAACACATGGGCAGCTATGGGCCTCACCTACATCCTTCCTGCAAATCCCAAGCTTGTTTCCCTACTGTCTTACCCTCTTTGTGACCCCTTTTCCACCACTTTCCTGTCACCCCTTTTCTTTTCTTTCAAAGAAAATAAGCGGGTGTGCTTGGTGCTTGTGAGCTAACCGCCAGTGCATCGTGAGCTCAGCAAAGCGCAGACCTGGCTTTAAGTGCTTAAAAGTGCCTTTGGCACTTTTGATTGGCAGGTCCTGTACTCATTTCGAAAGAAAAATAAATTCCCTCTGCCAGTCTCGAACCCAGGACCTTGTTAACACTAGTCTGTATGACCTACCACTAAGCCATGACTCTCATACAAGAACATAGTGCTAAAATAAATATAACATGTAATAGTAGGAATCAATATAAAGGCAATATAGGATGTGTACTACCCAAAGCATGTCAGGTAGATTTTTAATGCCCGAATTACTGGATTCCCATACTAGTTTAGTGTTAACAGAAACAGCCCTGCTAATTGTTAGCTTGTACATAATAATGTAAGGTAATGTACATATATGAAAGTATTATATGCACACACACACACACACACACACACATATATATATATATATATATATATATATATATATATATATATATATATATATATATATATGTTAATACATATGAAATATAGTGGTAGGTGTCAGTATGCATACACACTCACTACAGGAAACAGTGAAGATAAATGCAGCAACCAGAATCTGAAACACAGCCTGACTCCTGTGAGACTTACTAACCCTTTTAACTGCTTAAAGGTGCCTTCAGCACTTTGATTGATAGGCACTGTACTCAATTTGAGAGCAAAATAAAAGCATACTATTAGGCCCTACCATAAGACCATTGTAACACTAGTCTGTATGACCTACCACTAAGCCATGACTCTCATACAGGAATATAGTGCTAAAATAAGTAGAACATGTAATAGTAGGAATGAAGATAAAGGCAATATAGGATGTGTACTACCCAAAGCATGTCAAGTAGACTTTTACTGTCCTAGTTTAGTGTTAACAGAAACAGCCCTGCTAATTGTTAGCTGGTACTTAATAATGTCAGCTAATGTACATATATGAAAGTATGTATATGTATATATATATATATATATATATATATATATATATATATATATATATATATAAATATAAATATATATATACTACAGGGAAGAGGTGAGAGAAATGCAGCAACCTGAATTTACAACACAGCATGAATCATGAGAGACTTACTAACCTTCACACTCACAGAACACTGTCGACAGCATAGCAGCATGGTCCACACCCTTACAATCTGAAAGGGCAACGCCTATCTCACATACCCTTTTATAGCACTGTCCTGAAATCACAGTGAGACATGCAATCAGTACACAACTGGCTGCATGCAATTAGCAAATGCTGCCTTACAATTGGTGCAGAGGCCATCACATGGACCTATGCAGATACCTACAAAAGCATCAAGTACTAACACTCCACACATGCAATACATTGATTGCACCAAACCGACGGAGAAAGAGAGAGAGAGAGAGAGAGAGAGAGAGAGAATAAGAAAGAAAGAAAGAAATAAAGCAATAAAGGCAGTGATAAAAAAAAACTGCATCATCACAGCAACAAAACCAGCAGCAGCAAACAGCAAGTAGCACCAGTGACACAGCAACAGCTGACACAAACACAGGTAATGCAAAGTAGCAGGTTAATACTGTGTTTACTGTGAAACCTCCAAATATATCATAGTTCACTATCTATAGGTATGTCCATGAGATAGGTTGTGTGTACATAGTCCTGATATATATACATATGTAATATTGCTGTACATGTCTTCCATACTTAAAACTTCCATAGCTTAGAACACAAGGCCAGTTATGCATATGATGCAGTAGTTCCCAGGATCAGTAGAGGTTCCTCCTCATTGGTGTGGGACCACTGTGTATGTATGGCACTGTTTAGGTACATATCCTGTAGTATGGCCAGGGTTTAATATCAGTCTGTAACGTGGTGCTATGTCCTCTAGGGGTGAACGTATCACACATCCAGGGATACCATTTTGTAACAGTGATGATGTGTGTTCTGCAATGTTGAGGGTGGCCCTCACCTGGACATGTGAGATGATAGGGAGGTTACATTCATCTGTGATAACTAATTCCACTTGTGTAGGAGAATGGGGGGGGGGGATACCTGCACCTAAACTGTCTGCAACAATGTTGCCAATATCTGTGCATTTGGTGAATGTGAAGCATCTTACCACTGCTGACCACAGATGCCTTGCCTTCATGTTAATCTGCTCTGTGCTGCAGTAGCCTCCTGCTATTGTTATACAATGTGCCTGTATCTGTAGTCCACTGGACAGGATAAATAAGTGGTGTGCATACGGTCTGGGTTAGATATGTGTGTGCACATTACATGCACTATGTGGGATGTCTGTGGTAAGCTTTTGCAAAGGGGCCAGCAGTGTGTGTTGTGGCTTCCACTGGCCCAGTGGGCTGCATGGATAGCATCACAGTCCTAACTAGTGAATAACTGTGTAATTACATACATACATAGCAAGGTAGTGTACTGTACTTGTGGTGTTGTTGGGATATGTATATCCAGGCTGAGTAATGTGTGTCCACATCAGAGTGTTGGATGGCAACACACATACAGTATGTTGGGATGAACACCCAGAGTCTTTCAGAAGTGTTGCCTGTGCAGAAATATCTGGCCATTACCTGCGCATCCCCCACAACACACACACATGCAACATATGGCAGAAGTAGTATAGCAGTACACATATGTTCATAGGTTCATACTAGGCTATTTGCCCTAGGGCATTGATAAGCCTAGCAGAATGTGTTTGTCTTTTGCCACCCAATTAAAATTTATGTTGCTATGCCCTTTTCTGAGGTTAGTATACTGTGCCTCTGTCTAACAGTGACATAGAAGTGATACCCGGGGTACAACTATGATCTCCATCCACTCATCCAGATTCCTATGGAAGAGAGTCAATGAGGGACTCTGCCTAACCTGTACTGTGAGTTCATTACAGAGTGAAGGGAGCCTCTGGGTTATGAATCTGTCCCTCCAGCATGTCCTATTTATTTCAGTGCTAAGGTTCAGGTCTCTTGGGCGTGTGGCTGTATGGGATTTTGATTTCCTGAGGTGCAGCATGTCCATTACTTCTGGGTTGGACATGGCTGTATATGGCAGGCACAGACTGCCTCTGAACAGGCAGTATGCCACTGAGTCCAGCTGGATTTTCTTTAACTGGGCAGCATATGGCATCTGTTTGAGCCCTTTGATCCTCTTGATGAGGTACTGTTGGGTGTTTTCCAGTTGCTGTAGGTGTCTGGTTAGGTACATCCCAAAAGGGGCATTGTACTCAATTATAGGCCTGATGATGGATGAGTAAAGAGGCACAATGACCTCCCCTGATGTACATGTGAATCCCTTCATGATTAGCTGGGCTATATAACATGTTTTCCAATCCACTTTGGCCACGTGGTTGTCAAATGACAGATTGCTATCAAGTTTGTTCCCCAGGTCCCCAATTACTTCTTCTGTACTTAATGGCTTAACACCTATGTGATACTTTGCCACCAATGTGGAGGTGTGGGTATCTTTGATGAATATTGATACTCCCTCTCCTTTTGTTGTTTGGTCCAAGTGTTAGGGCCGACAAGAATGGTAACAGGTATAACTTGGTAGTGCTGGTGTGCTCTTGGGAAACCTGAAACAGGTTTCTGTTACTGCACAGATATCGATGTCCATAATGCTAAGTAGAGTTTTGAATGCGTGTATCTTGAGGTTTAGACTTCTGGTGTTGAGTAGCATTACTCTTAGTTCCTCATCCTTTGTGATACATATGGATGTGGGTTTGCCTTATTAGCCTTGCCTAATAAAGGCACTATGGGTGTAGCAAGAGCCTTTGCCAAAATCCAAAAGCCCAGGGGTGACAGGTGCAAGCTGTCCGTAGCAAAGCATCGTGGCTTGTACAGCATATCATCCCAAGCTGACAGGCATTGGATCACCTTTGAATGACACCAGTACTTCAGTCAATTGTTGAAAGTGATCATCTTGCCTTGATATTGTGGCATCATTCTTGGTGAGGGTAAGATGCTACTCAAGGTCAGGGTCATACTGTCTTGGGCTACATGCTCAGAGAGCTCCTTTCTGTCTCTTATCATGTAGTCCAGGGAGGTATGTGTCAGGTCATTCACACCAGCATGGACAATGAGTGAGTCATATTTGTACTTGCCTTGGAGTTACTTGAGTGCTTGTGTTATGTGGCGGGTCGTAGTGCCCGACAGGCTGCACACTGTGACCCTCTCCTCGTTCAGCCTGGTGAACATGGCGCCAGTGTGCCTGATGATAGAGTCACCTATTACAAGTGTATGAGGTGTGTTGTTTACTGTTAAGGGCTGTGAGTGTTCAGCACATTGGCTTTGTGAGATATGTGTTGCACATGTTTGGTTTTGGGGTAGCGGTTGCTTGGGTGTCTGCTTTGGAGGTCTCTGCTGCTTAGCAGATCTTTATTCTGAGCCTCCGTATGTGTTTTTGTGTGATTATGTGTTTGTTTTGCTGTCGTGGTAGGTCTATGTGAGACTGGAATTGTAGTGAGTGCGGTTTCCTTCTCCACCTGACTGGTTATGGCAGTATTGAGTAGAGAGAGCCTAGCCTCCAGTTTGGTATATGGTTGCATCACTCACATGTGTTTGAATTTGTTGTTAGGAGGAGGGGGTTGTCTGTGTACATGAGGCTGTTATAACATTGCCTCTGGATTACCACACTCACCAGCTGGACTGGAGAGGAGATTGACAACTGACCTTTGGACATGCTAGAATACTATTGTGAATTCCGTAATAATTGAAAATAAGGTCCAGTGGGGAGTGAGGGTGTACTGATATTAATTTCTACTGCTGACTGATATAATAGCTTCAGTGAGCAAGTGCCAGGTAACTTAAATGCAATGTGTTACAATTAAGTAAATGCAAAAATGACAAGCAGTCACTTTCTGTCAAGTGTAACAAGGAAATAAGTACAGTAAGCAATGCAGATATCAGTAGTGATTCACAGAAGTGCTGAGAAGCTGTGTATTATGTGGAATTAGCATACCAGTGAAATAACAAGCTAACAAATAACAAGCATATAAACAAAGCTAGATTCAGGAGGCTTGGATGTAGTGTATGCTACAGCAAACAAGGTGTACCAATGTCAGTAAGATACAGTTCAAATATGCAGGCACTATAAACCTTAAACCAGAAGTTCCCAGCTATGAATGGCAGAGTACAGCCTATTATCATACAAGAGTGCAGACCACAAACCTTGTTAATGTTAAATAACTGGCCTGAAGCCCAACTGCTTATACCAGAACTAATACACTTGGACACTGGGCTCTCGATCAGCAGTTCCCAACTTAGAAGGATGAAAGCTACCTGTCCTGCCACCACAGTGCTTGCCACAAACCTTCCTAATGTAAAACAACTGGTCTGAAGGCCAAGTGCTTAATCCAAAAGACTTAGAATGATAGCTACACTTTAATCAAGTTACAACCAAGCAGTAATAACTACAATTTAATACTTTATGTATAGAATGTGTACCATATATTGCTGACATACTCTGCTGATATCCTGTTTGTGTACTTTTCCAGGGAGATATGGCTCCAAAAAGGAACCCTGCCTACTCTGCTGCAGAGGATGAAGTGATCCACCAGAGCCTGGTGCGTGACTATGACATCCTGTTTTCACGCACCACCCAGAATCAGCAGGAGAGGTCTGCACTGTGGCAAAACCTTGTCAGCAGGATAAATGATGTTGGCATGCATGATAGGACATATGAGCAGGTGAGACATCACTGCAGTGATATGATTAGAAATGTCCGCCAGCGTGCTGCAGATATCCGCAGGCAACAGGCTGCCACAGGTGGGGGGGTGGCCACACATCCCCCCCTCACCAGACAGGAGGGGCTACTGCTAAGTGTCGTGGATCCAGCCCCAGAACAACAACAGCATCAGACTTGCATCATGATGGAGGTTGGATCCACACAGCAGCAAGACACTGAGCATGCAGATAAGATGCCATATGTACATATGACTGTTCTGTACACTGTTACTTCATGCATGCATAAGGTGCGCACGTGGTATGTATCTGTCATCATGATATGTAATTGTGCATGTGTGATACTGACATTATGAGCAGCTGATGTGTATAAGGGAACTGGTGTACTACTGTACTGTATCATATGCAAAACAAATGGCACACTTGTGCCCACTGACATTACTTTCTTCAAATTTCCAGGTCCCTCCCATCTAGCAACGAGGCAGGCCATACATGCTGGTGAGTGTGTTTATCATTACCTAAAAAACATTTTATAATACTAGTAAGAGTAGTGTAACTCTGTAGTATACATGCTGGTGAGTATGTTTAATAATACCTGCAATACTCAAGTTAATACTAGTAAGAGTAGTGTAACTCAGTACTGATGTGTGTGTGTACTGTGGGGTGTGCATGTGTGCAAGTGTGCCTGTGCCCATGTGTGCATGTGTGTGTGTGTCCATGAGTGCATGTGTCCATTTCTGAATGTGTGCATTTGTATTGAAGTGTATCACCGTAAAATATGTGTTGAGACTGTAACCTGTGTTCCCTGTTTTCCTCCCGTAGGTTCTGGTGCTGCTCTGGTGACCTGCAGCAGGGGACCTGAATCTTGTGCCCCAGGTACTGATGATGATGAAATGTCTATAATGGTGCAGGAAGGTGTGTCTGGGTCTGCCATTGGTCAGCTAATTGACAGTACACAGCTGTCAACCCCTTCAATGCGCACAGTCATCCTGCCGTTACATCCTTTGTCACCATTGTCCCTAGGTGATGGACAGTATGCACTGGGCATAGATCAGGGTAATGTGGTACCTGTGGTACATGCATCTCCACAAAGCAGCCATGAGCAGGGTCCTCCAATGGTACCACGCAGACAGTTGCCCATGGGTTCTCGTGGGGGCATCCGTGGCCGTACTGCCTCTGGCCGACGTGCCCAAGGAGGTATGTCAACCTCCACTATGTTTCAGACTGTTATGCAGGCACAGGCCTGTATGGAAAGGTACACCAGACAGGGTCTGAGGGAGCTGACAGCATGTCGCACAGCCATGACAGATGGCATGCGTGACATTGCAAATGCTATTCGTAATTTCACAGATGTCGTTGACAGACGTGGGGACATACAACAGCTGCTCCACAACCAGATGTCCATGGGCCAGGGCGATGGTGTGCGTTTGCGGTGCCGACGTGGCCGTATGCCGGCAACAGCATCAGCTGGCAGTCACCGCGGACGACAACAGGCCCACTCACGCACCTCAAGTGCCAGCCCCAGCAATGCTGGGTTAGTGCTGTCATCAGGATGCCCCAGGAGACCATGTGCACGTGGCTCTGGACAGTCCCAACAGGGAACTGTGTCCAGTCAACACACACCCGCTTCCGATGACAGTACCCAGTCTGGGTTAGTACCGGATACGGTCCGTAGCACCCCTGCCAGGCACAGGTACCATGTCCGTGCCCACAGACACTGATCTGGATGACCTGACAGGTGCAGTCTGTGGCTGTCCACAAAACCCTGTACATGGCAGCCATTATGTGGGACTCTGTGCGTGCTTACAGACATGCAGAAATTTATCACCTAGGGCAAACACATACACACACACACACTGCACCAACACTGGTCCACCCTGTACTGCTGCCCCTCACAAACACACATACACACACATGTCAATTGGTGATACCAGTGGCTGGCTTGGGCATACCTAACCCACACCCTGTGCATATGATGACACTGTGCCACCTCCTGCATACTACAACATCAGTGCAGGAAAAGGCAAACACATTGCTGATGCACAGGGTGACTACATAGATGTGTATAAGTAGTAACATGTTGGTAACTGTTCACTGTTCCACTATGATTGTGTGTATATCCCAGCATTCCTGCTGCAGTAACTGTATGAATGTCCTGAATTGTTATCTTCACCCATACTACTTACCAAAGTGTACCACCTGCACACCATCACATGCTACCATTGACTATGGGAATGTGCATCATGTGCTGTATTGTAGATTCAGCTATATGTATCTGTTCTGTCACACATGCATTTCCACACACCCTGCTACTCCCACACATGCACACGCTCACCTGCCATTTTCATTATTTATTACCCTACATGAGTAGCTGTCGACACATGACAGGTACACATTTGAAAAGTGCACTATTTGGATTACTACCGAATTCCCCCTCTCTACCTGTACTCACAGGGTGCAGGCAACCTCATTAGTTTAAAAGTGTAATGTGCATAAGGTACTGTGGTTCCCTGATTGCCACATCCAGCATGTTTTCCATACGGAAATGCACACACAGAAACATCCCACATCCACACACTTGCCACATTCAGGTTTCAAAACACTATCTAGGTATGTTCTGGTACATGTGCGTGTTACAGTAGCATGTAGCACTATACTGAGTACTGGCAGTTGTTTGTTGTCATGTTGTTTGTATAGGGTGCTGTCAACATCACTGTTTGTTAAGGGAAATGTGCACCCTGCAGTGCGTAGCCCCATTTGGCAAAAGCCACATCCCACCCCCGGCATTGTGCACACACACTAAAGCACATACTTTGCATTTGCAAGATTCAGACCCTTACCTAACTGTGTTATGACACTAGAGACAGACACATTAGCAGAGTGCACTATTTGCATTAATGGGAAAAATCCTTTCTAATGCTGTACTTAGAGGGTGCTGACATCATCTGTGTTTAGGAAGAGGGATGTGCACCCTGTAGTGTGTTCTCCCAGTTGGCAAAAGGCACTTTTCCTTTACAGCATTATGCACACACACATACCCCACTCATACTAATTCACATACATTCCCTTAGCAGGATTCAAACCCCTACCTAACCATGTTATGACACTAGAGACAGACACATTAGCAGAGCGCGCTATACAAATTACTGGGGAGCTTTAATTCAGGTAATATAGTTATAGAGTGCCGACATCATCAGTGTTTCAAAAGGGGAATCTGCATCCTGTAGTATACTTTCACAGTTGCTAATAGGGGCATTTCCCGCACACACAAAGATGTGTTTGAGGTTTGCATATGTGGGGGATCCAGTACTCCAGTGTGATTAGTATATGGTTCTATTGCAACAATGAGGGATATACTTCAAGTGGTGAGCATTTTGTACTCATGTTTGTGATGATCAGGTCTAGTATATTTTCCCCTCTTGTGGGAATGTTGACTACTTGTTCCATATCTATCACCCGACAGGTAGCTAAATGTGACCCTCACCTTGCTCAGTCTGGAGAGTGGGACGTCAGTGTGTCTGACTATGGCATCACCTATTATAGGTGTGTCACACATTGTGTTTGGCCTTATGGGCTGTGCCTGTTAAGAACACTGACTTTGTGAGGTCTGTGTTGCTTGTGATATGTGTTCATGTGGGAAGCAGCATGTCTGGCCATGTCATTTCTGTCCGTGGTCTGGTAAGTATCACCTTTGGTGACATAGGTATTCATATGGCAGTTGTTGAGCATTTGCAGTGTTACCTAGTGATAGTGGTACAGCTTGTTTGTTGTACAATGGACTACATGCAGCCCTGCTTACAGTAGCTATGTTTGCATGCATGTTTCCTTGCAGTTACCCTGGAATACTGATCCAACCTGCCATGCAGAGTTACACAGCTTCTGTGGACTCCTAGTGACATCTGCATAGCTTACTATATGTATGTTCATGTCTCACTTGACAGAATGTCACTGTTTCTCCTGTTCACATGTACGTTGCCTGTGACACATTGCATATGACTTACCTGGCATCTGTCCACGTGAGCAGTCATATATGCCACTGCAGGACTCTAAACCTGATGATGCACACACTCAAAACATTCCTCAGCATGGAGAACATCGTTATCTGTGCAGTAACAGATACAGGGCTACCAACAGCACCCCAGCACTACCAAGTTATACCTCATACCATGCTTTTCAGGCCCAAAACTTGCACAAAACCACAAAAGGAGGGTGTATTGATATTCATCCAAGATATCCACACCTCCAGGTTGGTGGCAAAGCACCAAACATCAGAGACTATCCATATGCAAGTAACAATGGGTAAAACTGCCTTCCAGGTTATAGCCTGCTACAGACCACCCTCACAAACACAAGAACCGCAGTTGGCCTTCCTGAAAACAGTTGGAAATATGTACATCTGTCCATACACCATTATAGTGGGTGAGTTAAACTACCCAAACATAGACTGGGAACATGACTGTAGCTCCAACACCCTAGCCCAAAGATTACTAGAATTTATATACCAAAATGCTATGGAACAACTTGTTACCACTCACACAAGAGGGGAAAACATACTGAACCTGATCATCACCAACATGGGGACTCTATGCTCCAGACCAGAAGTGTATCCCTCACTGGTAAGATCAGACCATAAACTAATCTCACTGGATATTCGCATCCCAAGGCCACATCCTGCACAGAAGAATACAGTCAACAACTCATGTAAAGCATGCTCACACTCCTCATAAATGATGTGGAAACCTTCAAAGCCCCCAGGCCTGTTGAAAATATGGACCAGACTGCAGATACCTGTATAAAGGCATTCTATGGACACCTTTAGGAATGCATGGATCATGCAATCCCAAATAAAAGCAAGACCCAATCCTCCAAAGGCAGATGTCCTGTGTGGTGGACGCCAGCCATAAACAAACTATACAACAGAAGGTTGAAGCTACTAAATGATACAACAAACTCCAAAAATGTGAAGGCATCACTGATGAGTATTAGAAGAAAACTACAGGCATTCATAAGATTGTCTAAGGCCATCTTTGAGAGAAGATTCCACAAGACACTGAGGATAATCACAAGGCTTTCTTTAGTTATGTTAGGATCCTGGGTGGTAATTCCTAGATGTGCTCAGAGGTACTCCAAGATGTCAAAAGAAATACCAAACACACAGACATTGCCAACATCCTAGTGGACAGGTTCACTGCTAACTTCTCCCCCCCTCCACACCAAAGGGGCAAATATTTCTCCCAGCAGAGTGCTGCCCCCCCTGACATCTCAGATGCTCAGGTAAGAGCTGCCCTCTCCATAGCAATAAACACTGCATCAATGGGACCAGACAGTGTCCCAGGCTGTGTCCTACATGAACTCCAAGAAGAGCTACACCCAGACATAACACTACTGTTCAATCCCAGCCTTACTACACGATATGTGGCCAAAGAGTGGCGTACAGCAACAGTGGTCCCTCTACATGTAGGTGGTGCCTTAACGGATCCTGGACACTATTGCCCCATAAGTCTGAATAGCTTGGTCTGCAAAGCTATGGCAAGGATCATCATGAACCTCATAAATATAGATATTGGGGACCTACAGACACTGCATCATACACAGTTTGGCTTTGTTAATGGCAGATCCTGCCCCTCAAACCTGTTTGATTCCTTTGAAACAGTCACCTAGGCCACTGTCAAGGGAAAGGTGATCTACACAGCCTACCTGGATCTTTCATAAGCCTTTGATACAATACCCCACTTGTGCATTCTAGGGAAGCTCACCAGTGTACATATTAACCCCTATGTCACTACAGATATTGCACAATGGCTCAAGGGCAGAACACACATGGTTAGAATTGCTGGAGCCATGTCAGCCTCAAAACCAGTTACAAGTGGTGTCCCACAAGGCTCAGCCCTGGGATCTGTCTTGTTCACTATATATTTATCAGAGGTACAGGCCAACATGGAAGGACTGTGGCTGAGCAAGTCACAGATGACTGCAAACTGGACGCCATAATCAACTCTCCAGCCAACACACGCATCCTCCAAAAGGGCCTCTTAGAAACAGACGACTTGTGCCACAGCCATGGCCTCAAGCTGAATGCCAGAAAGTGTATAGTCATCCCCTTTGGCAAAAACAAAATGACCACAAAGTACCACATATGTGTTAATCCATTAAGTACAGACGAAGGAATTATGGACCTTGGGGTACACAGGTTGATAGCATTCTCTCATTTGACAACCACATGGCCAAAGTGGTTAGAAAAACATTTTATATAGGTCACCTCATCATGAAGGGATTCACATGTAGATCAGGGGAGGACATTGTGCCTCTTTACTCATCCCTCTTCATGCCCATAATTGACTACAATGCTCCTGTCGGCATGCACCTTACCAGACACCTGCAGCAACTGGAAAGACCACAAAAGTACCTCAACAAGAGGATCAAAGGGCTCAAACAGATGCCACATACTGACTGGTTAAAGAAACAGCAGCTCTACTCAGTGGCATACTGCCTCTTCATAGGCAATCTGTGCCTGACATATAAAGCCATGTCAAACCCTAACTTAATGGTCATGCTGCACCTCAGAATATCCAAATCCCATCAAGCTACACGCTGGAAAGATGTGAACCTCAGGAGTGATATACATAGGACATGCTGGAGGGACACATTCATAACTCAGAGGCTCCCTTCACTCTGGAATATTATCCCAATACAGGTTAGGCAGAGTCACTCAGTGACTGTCTTCAAGAGAAATATTAATGACTGGATGGGACATTGTAGGTTTACCCTGGGTATCACTTATGTGTCACTGTTAGACAGAGGCACAGTATACTAACCTTGGAAAAGGGCATAGCAAGATAGATTTACAATGCATGGTGAAAGCCACACACATTCTGGCTAGGTTTATAAATGCCCTAGGGCAGATAGCCTAGTATGAACCTATGAACCTATGTATCTTGTTCACCATTGGCCCTATGTGCTGTTAATCACCAATGCAATCTCAATACTATGGTAGCATGTGCAAAGGTCAGTTGTCAGTCACCTCTATGGTACAGTTGTGGAATATGTGAGTCATGTAGTAATGTCACAGCTGCCACATGTACACAGTCAACCCTATCCCCTACCCATGGATGTACAACACATGTATGAGATGGAAACACATAGCCAAACTGTGGACTAAGCACTCTGAACCCAGTACTGGCACAACCTGTCAGGTGGCATGAAATACTACAGTGACTGCAATACCAGTCTGATGTAGACCTACACTGACAGCAATACAAGCACGGGAACACACAGGGCCATTCGTGGAGCCTAAGAATGGCATCCTGCCTGTGTAGCAGACACCTCTGCAGCTGGCAGACAGGCATACGTTAGGCCTGAACACAGCACGCATAACACATAGCACACAAATCCTGTGTGCCAAACAAGCACAGTCTGTACATCTATACAACACTAATGCTGCAGTTGTGTTAGGTACTTTTATTGTCCGGTACAGTGAGGTCATGCTCACCAGGCTGGACAAGGTGAAGGTTACAGTGATATGCTCATGGGGCACTATGGTCCACCACATAACACAAGCATACAGGTCAGTCAGATGCATGGACACATATGACTCAGTCATTGTCCATGCCACTACAGCTGATGTGTGATGTCCCTCACTGGAATACATGATAGGGAACATGGAAGGGCTCACTGAGCAAGTGGCACAGGCTGGTAGAACCCTGACCTTGGTTGGCATCATACCCTCACCAAGAATGCTGACATATTACTGAATGCTAATGAATTACTGTAGCTACAACACCCTAGCTGAAAGGTTCTTAGCATGCGGTCACTGCATTGCTAGGGAACAACTTCTTACCACTCGCACAACAGGTAAAAACATGCAGCACCTGTTCATCAACAACATGTAGACTATATGCCCCAGACCAGGTGTGTATCCCTCGCTACTAGGTTGATAGCATCTACATCTCACACTGTATATACACATCCCACATGCAGCACCTGCACAGAAGACCACAGTCATAATGTTACCCAGTGCAAATACCATGTATTCACATGTGGCAGGCATCACACATGGTAACTATTGAAGGTCACAGGTACATATGTGTATTTGGCGCACACATGCATCATGTGTGCATTGCCATAACTGGTTTCATTGATGTCATGCATTATTGTGAGAAACAACCCGCACACATGGGCATTCTGTGTGAGCAAAACACACATGACATGTCTGGAATCAAAAGCCATAAATAATTGTGATATTCTTTAGAAAGGGGTATGTACATCCTGTAGTGTGTTTTCCCAGTTGCCAAAAGGGATGTTCTTTTCATACACACTAACCCCCCCTTCACACACACTTGCCACTTCCTGGATTCAAACCCTACTTAACTATGTTATGACACTAGAGACGGATGCATTAGCAAAGCGCGCTATTCGCATTATTGGGAGATTTCTTTTCTCCTGATACACTTATAGGGTGTTGACATCATCAGTGTTTAGAAAGGGGAATGGGCATCCTGTGGTGTGTTTTCACAGTTGCCAAAAGGGATGTGTCTTTCATGCACACTTACACACACACTAACCCCCCTTCACACACACTTGCCACTTGCTGGATTCAAACCCCTACCTAACTATGTTATGACACTAGAGACGGACGCATCAGCGGAGCTTGCTATTCGCATTACTGAGAGATTCTTTTTCTCCTGATATACTTATAGGGTGCTGACATCATCAGTGTTTAGAAAGGGGAATGGGCATCCTGTGGTGTGTTTTCACAGTTGCCAAAAGGGATGTTCCTTTCATACACACACTAACCCACCTTCCCACATTCAAACCCCTACCTAACTATGTCATGACACTAGAGACGGACGCATTAGCGGAGCATGCTATTCGTATTACTGGGAGATTTCTTTTCTCCTGATATACTTATAGGGTGCTGACATCATCAGTGTTTAGAAAGGGGAATGAGCATCCTGTGGTGTGTTTTCCCAGTTGCTAAAAGGAACATTTCCCTCACACAGACTTGCACACAGACCAACCACAATCACCCCCACACACACACACACACACACACTCTGGATAAGCTGTCATTCCCTAGGGCAAACAGCCTAGTGTTGACCTCTACACCCATATGTTTAACTGTCAGATGCACATTATTTGGTGCTGATAGCAGTGTTTGCAGGTCTTTATTGCCATAACATTTCCTGTTTGTATGAACAACTTGTGTATCTGTGGACGATGTTTGCATATGGGGGAAATCCACTATATCATGTATGTCTCTGTAGTCATTTAAGTGTGAGCACTGGTCAGATTGCTATAATGTTGTTGGTTACTGGAATAACGTACATATACCAGATATATGTGGCAAAATGCTAAACTGATATTTGGACTAAGTGTGTGAGCATGCCCAGTTCAGCCTTCCCATGGCATGTTGTGTGAAAGATGTCTCATTTATCAAAGTGTGTGAGCATGCCCAGTGTGAGCTTTCCATATGTTGAACTCTGCAGCCCATCACATTTGTGGATGAGTGTGAACTTCAACAAATATCTCCTGTTTATGGTTGTGTGTTCTGTGTCATGTTGTGTAGTTACTGTCCAAATGCTTTTTGTGTGAACACAACAGGGATTATACTGTGCCTGCAGGTTTTGCATGGGATACTTTGCATACAATTGTCAACATCTGTTCATACTGACCTAACACTGTAGTACTGTATAGTGTAGTGGTTCAGTACTTTCACTGTGGTGGACAGTATCCTGGGCTTTAGTCCTATCACTGCTTTACATTTCCATAGTGAGCACAACAGCCTGGTTAGGGTCCAGTTGTGCACATCTGCACAAAGGCGGTGCCTCTACGGACCCTGGTAATTACCACCCCATAAGCTTAACAAGTCTAGTCTGCAAAGCTATGGAGAGGATCATAATGGAGCTCATAAACAAAGATATAGGGGACATGCAGACATTGGACCCGTCCCAGTTTGGCTTTGTCAAGGGCAGATCATGCCTTTTGAACTTGGTCAACTTCTTCAAAACAGTCACTAAGGCCATTGATGAGGGAAAGGCAGTCCATACAGCCTACCTTGACTTTGCAAAGGATTTCGACACAATACCCCACTCGGATATTGTAGAAAAACTTACCAACTTAAATGTAAACCCATATGTCACAAGATGGGTTGCAAACTGGCTTAAGGACAGGACCCACAGGGTTAGAGTTGCTGGCGCTATGTCAGACTCCAAGCCGGTCACAAGTGGTGTCCCACAGGGCTCGGTCCTTGGCCCCCTATTGTTCGGCATCTACTTCTCAGAAGTACAGGCCAACATGGGAGGACTTTGGCTGACAAAGTTTGCAGACGACTGCAAACTGGGCGCCATAGTGGAAAGTGCATCAGACACGGATATCCTTCAGAAGGGACTCACGGAAACTGATAGCTGGTGCCAGAGCCATGGCCTGAAGTTAAATGCCAAAAAATGTATAGTCATACCCTTCGGGAAAAGCAAGGTAACCCCAAGCTACCATATAGGTGGCAATCCTCTAAGCACAGAAGAGGTTATCAGGGACCTGGGGACCCAGGTTGACAGTGGCCTTTCTTTTGACACTCACGTTGCTAAAGTGGTTAGAAAGACCTTCCACATTGCCCACCTGATCATGAAGGGATTCACATCCAGATCTAGTGAGGTCATTGTTCCCCTGTACTCTTCACTTATCAGACCAATGATCGAGTACAATGCCCGACATCTGCAGCAATTGGAGAGACCCCAAAAGTCCCTCACCAAAAGGATAAAGGGACTCCAACATCTGTCATATGCTGCCAGATTGAAGAAACTCCAGCTCTATTCAGTCGCATACCGTCTGCTCAGAGGTGACATGTGCCTGACATACAAGGCCATGTCCAACCAGGAATTAATGGACATGCTCCACCTCAAAAACTCCAAATCCACCAGAACCACTAGGGCAAGTGACTTAAACCTTAGCAGGGATATAAATTGGACATGCTGGAGGGATAGATTTATCACTCAGAGACTCCCTATGCTGTGGAATAGAATCCCGGTCCATGTGAGGCAGAGCACCTCACTGGCTCTGTTCAAGAGGAATCTTGACCTGTGGATGGGAGATTGTAGGTTTACCCCAGGAATCGTCTCTGTGTCACTGCTGGACAGAGGCACAACAAACTAATGGGCACAGTATTGTTTCCATATAAGGGGTGGCGTAAGCCACAAAACTCTGGGCTAGGCTTATAAATGCCTTAGGGCAGATAGCCTAGTATAAACCTACTGAACCTATGAACCTATCTGACCATGTTGCATTATGTTCAGATATTAACTACTTACAACAGCCTCGTCCAACATCAGTAGTGTATTCCACAACATAGGCGTACATTGGCAAACACTACCGATGTGCCCTAGGCCATTTCTAATGCTAGTCAGAGAGTGTGTTTGTCCTTCAACACATTGTAAGTGTAGTTTGCCATGACATATGTCTTGTTTAGTATACTGTGCCTCTGTCTACCCGTGACATAACAGTGATACCCAGGGTAAACCTACCATCTCCCATCCACTCATTAAGATTCCTGTTGAGGAGAATCAGCGAGTGACTCTATGGATAACCTGTACTGGTAGTTTACTCATGCGTGGGGTGGCTTCTGTGTTATGGATAATGCAGTACAGCTTGTCCTATGTATGTCAGTGCTGGGGTTCAGGTCCCTCATGTGCATAGCTCACTGCCATTCAGATTGTACAAGGTGCAGCATGTTCATTGATTCCAGCTTGGACATGGCTTTCTACATCAGGCACAGCTTGCGTCTGGGTGGCCAGCATGGCAGTGTGTGGAGTTGCACTCTGTTTAATCAGGCAACACATTACATCTGTTCAAGCTCTTTGATACTCCTGGTGAGGTACTGTTGTGGACTTTATAGTTGATGGAGGTGTCTGCTGAGGTACACCCCACAGGGGCTGTTGTAGTCAATTGTAACGCTGATGTAGGATAACTGCAGAACCACAATGACCTCCCCTTATCTAGATGTCATAACCTTCATGATTAGGTTGGTATATGGATTGTTTCTGTTAACACTACAGCCACATGTTTGTCCAATGCAGGATATCTATCACCTTGTGTACCCAGGTCTGTCATTACATGTTAAGTATTTAATGGGTTAACACCTATGTGGTAATTGGTGGTCACTTACTGTATATCCACAGAGGATGACTATACAGTTTTCTCCATTTAACATGCTGACATGGCTATGGCACCAGTTGTCTGTTTCTATGTGGCCCTTTTGTGGGATGCTTGTGTCAGCTGGAGTGTCAGTTATGTTGGGCAGTTTGTAGTCCTCTGCAAACATGTTCAGGCACAGTCCTTACATGTTGGCCTGTACCTATGGGGCATATATACCAGATGGGGAAGGTCCCAGGACCAAGCTTTGTGGGATACCTGTTATATGTGGTTTGTAGTCTGACATGGCTGCAGCATGTTTGACCATGTCAGTTCTGTCGTTGGTCTGGTTTGCAACCCCTCTAGTGACATAGGGGTGTATATATAAGCTGGTGAGCATATCTATATTGAACATGTAGGGTATTGTATGGAAGGCTTTGCAAGGTCCAGCTACACTGTGTGGACCACATTGCCTTCATCAGTGACCTCAATTACTGTTTCAACTGAGTCACACATGTTTAGGGGCAGGGTCTGCACTTAATAAACCCACACTGGGTAGGGTCGGGTGTCAATAGATCCCCAATATCTTTATGTCTGCGGTACATGCTGATCCTTTCCATAGCTGTGCAGACCAAGCTTCTCAGGATTCTGTGGTGGTTGTTTTTAGTATCCATTCAGGCGACACCTTTCTTGAGAATGACCACTGTTGTTGTACACTGCTCTTTGGGTACATATCCTGTGGTAAGGCTGACATAATGTCAGGGAGGCAGCAGTCTGCTGGGAAATATATTTTGCATTATGGGGGGGGGGGGTTGCATTGCACCTGTCAGGATGTATGTTGGCAATACGTGTGTGTGTTTGCTATGTTGTTTGTAATATTTGTGTGATCCAGAGCATACCTGGGAATTCACAACACGCTTCCTACCATCAGTTGCAGCAGCCTTGGAGTTATCCTTAGTGTCCTGTACAATTTGTATCATAATAGGTTCATAGGTTCATACTAGGCTATCCACCCTAGGGCATTTGTAAGCCTAGCCAGAGTGTGTCTGGCTTTTGCCACCCCTTGCTATGTGAATATTATGGCCATTTATGATTTACTTAGCTGTGCCTCTGTCTGGACATGACACAGTAAAGACCCCCAGTGTACATCTACAATTATCCATCCATTTTGCAAACTTCCTGTTGAAGAGTGTCAACGAGGGGCTCTGCCTAACATGTAGTGGTATTCTGTTCCAGGGTGTGGAGAGACTCAGGGTTAGGTATCCGTCCCTCCAGCACATCTTATTTGACTATGTGTTGAGGTTGACATCTCTGACTCACACAGCTCCAATGGCTTTGAGTTTTCTGGGGTGGAGCATGTCCATTACTTCTGTGTTGGACATGGACTTGTACAATAGACATACAATGCCTCTGTGTAGGCAGTATGTGACTGCATTCAGCTGTGGTGTCTACAGCCAGGCAGCATATGACATATATTTGAGACCCTTTCTGACTCTTGGTGAGGTACCTTTGAGGTCTTTCTAACTGCTGCAGGTGCCAGGTAATGTACATCCCAAATGAGGCATTGTACTACAATATCGTCTGATAAGGGAACAGTATAGGGGCACAATGACCTTTGTTGACGTATATGTGAATCCTTTCATGATACAGTGTCCAATATAGACAGTCTTCCTAGCCAAGTTGGCGATGTGACTGTCACATAACAGGTTACTGTCCACTTGTGTCACTAGGTCCCTGATTACTCCTTTCACACATAATGGTTTACCACCTATGTGGTAATTTGTGTGTACCTTGTTTTGTATTTGGTGGTACATTCATACTGTCCACTGTCTTCAGGACAGTGGGGTGGGGTTCCTGTGTGTGAGAGTGTGGTCTGAAGCATGCTACAGACTGTACAGCAGTCTTGCCTACGGTTAGTTGCACATGGGTGGACTGCAATGACATAAGCATTGTCAGTTAACTGGACGTATAGGTGTCTGTGCTGAATATGGATACTCACCCTCCTTTTATGTTTTGTTCCAGGTTTTGTGGCCATAACACATGATATGTGGTATTACCTGGTAGTGTTGGTGTGCTGTCATGAGGCTTGCAGCAGGTTTCTATCACTGGGCAGACATCAATGTTCTCCATACTGGGGAGGGCCTCAGGAGCATGCATATTGAGGTTTACACATCTGGCATTGATCAGCATTACCCTTCTGTTTCTTTCCAGTTTTGTTTTCTATGGTGGTGGGTTAGTCTTTTCGGCCTTGCCTACGAAAGGATCTCTGTAGGTTGCAAAAGCCTTAGGCAATATCCAGACACTCATGGGCAACAGGTGCAAGCCATCCCTGGAACAGCAGCATGTCTCACTATGGAGTCACCTATTACAAGTGTATCAGGCATGTTGTTTCTCCTTCTGTCCTGTGACTGTTTAGCACACCAGTTTTGTGTACTATGTGTTACATGTGCCTATGTCTGGAGGTTGTTTTATTGGGTGTCTGCTTTGGAGGCTTGTGTTGGTGTTGTGTGTTTGTAATTAGGGCCTCTGGGAATGTTTTTGTGTTTATGTGTTTGGTTTACAGTCGTTGTAGGTCTATGTGGGACTGGGTTTGTGGTGTATGTGGTTACCTTGTCCTCCTGACTAGTGTTGACAGTACTGATTTGGGGGTGCTCAGGCTCTGGTTTGGCTACCTGGTTGCGTCTATCACATATATTTGTATTTATTGGGGTGAGTTGTTGTTGTGTGTGTACTTGGGACAGGTGTCACATTGCCACTGGAATCACAAATTCTACTTGTTTTGCCTGGCCTTAGTGGATTGTATGTGTGGACACATTTTATTGCCATACTAGTGATCACTGATTACTTCACATTTTATGTTTGATCCATCATGTGGTAGCTTCCTCATTCTCTTCAATGGTTTAGTAATTGCTGGAGTCCAGCATGCCAGATGCCTGGGTGTATGGCATTGTGTCTTGTTGTTTGTGATTGCAGACTCCAAGCACTCTTGACTGTGTTCATGGTATGCCTGTATAACATGTTCTGCAGTGTGTCCCATATTCTGGACTTGCACAGGGCCTTTCATGGATTCCACATTGGTTTGTAGGGGTGCAAGCTATGCTTTATACATGTGTTTCACTGTGGTATTCTGGCCAGGGACTGGGGTCGGGATGTATAACTACAGTGTGATTACTCTATGGTCTGGTCTTACCAGTGAGGGATACACTTCTTATCTTGACATCCAGTACACATATTTCTGATTATCACATCCAGTATGCTTACCCCTCTTGTGGAAGTGTTACATTTTGCATGTCCATTTTGTTTGATGGATTCTGGAAAATTGTCTACTAATGTGTCGGTGCTAGTATAATACAAAGAGTATAGTGACAAACGTCTCAAAAGCTGACTTCACACTTCTTCAGACTGAGATGGTATCCTTTAAGCCCACTGGGCCAGTGGAAACCACAACACACAATGGTGACTCCTTCACAGATGCTTTCTACGGACATCTCCAAGAAAGCATGGACCATGCAATCACAAATAAAACCAAGACCCTCTTCACCAAGGGAAAGTGGCCTGTCTGGTGGACCCCAGCCATAAACAAACTGTATAACAAATGAAGGATACTAATGCAAGACAGAGCTACATCTCCTAAAGGGAAGGCAGCTGCGATCAGCACTAGTAAAAAGCTACATTCTCTCATAAAGACATCCAAGGTCAACTTTGAGACAAAAGTCACCAAAGACAATAAAGATAACCACAATGCCTTCTTCAGTTATGTCAGACACCTGGGTGGGAACCCTCAGATATGCTCAGAGTTGGTACACAGCAACATATATTTCAGTGACCTGACAGATATTGGCAACATTCTGGCAGACAGGTTCAGTGCAATTTTCCCCCTCCCTCACCCCCAAAAGAAGATAGTTATCACAGCTGAATGTAACCTCACTGTCATCTCAGATGTCCATGTGAGAGCCACACTCAGCAAAGACAAGAACACAGCATCAATGGGACCTGATGGTATCCCCAGTTGCGTGCTATGTGAACTCCAGAAGGAGCTAAACCCGTATATACAAATGCTATTTAACCTTAGCCTTGCTACAGGATATGTACCTGAACACTGGCGTACAGCAACAGTTGTCCCACTCCACAAAGGAGATGCCTCCACAGACCCTGGGAACTACCACCACACAAGCTTAACCAGCCTTGTCTGCAAAGCTACGGAAAGAGTCATTATGGAGCTCTTAAACAGAGACATTGGTGACCTACAGACCCTTGATCCCACCCAGTTCAGCTTTGTACAGGGCAGATCCTGCCTTTTGCACCTAGTTGACTATTTTGAAACTGTCAGTAGGGCCATCGATGAGGGCTAAGTGGTCCACACAGCCTACCTGCACTTGGCTAAGGCCTTTGACACAATACCCCACTCAGGCATCATAGACAAGCTCAACAGCTGAAATATAAAACCATAAGTCACAGGATAGGTTGCAAAATGGCTAAGAAACAGAACCCATAAAGTTGACATTGCAGGTGCCTTGTCAGATTCAAAGCCAGTCACAAGTGATGTCCCACAAGGATCTGTCCTGGGACCCCTCTTATTTGGGATTTACTTTTCAGATGTGAAAGCAAACATAGGAGGGTTGTGGCTGACAAAGTTTGCAGATGACTGCAAACTAGGCACCATAGTGAATACATCAGCCGGCACACACATCCTACAGAATGCCCTCACAAAAACAGATAGCTGGTGCCGGAATCATGGCCTGAAACTGAATGCAACTGATGTGTAGTCATCCCCTTTGGGAGGAACAAAGTACCCACAAATCAATGCATAGACAGCAACCCACTGAGCACAGAAAACAAATCAGACACCTGGGGACCCATGTAGATAGTGACCTCTCGTTTGACACCCATGTTGCCAAAGTGGTTAGAAAGACTTTCTATCTTGCCCACCTTATCATGAAGGGTTTTCCATCCAGATCAAAGGAGGTCATTGTACCCCTATACTTCTCCCTTATCAGGCCCATGATTGAATACAAAACCCCATTTGGTATGTACCTCACCCAGCACTTGCAACAGCTGGAGAGACCCCAAAAGTACCTTACCAAGAGGATCAAGGGTCTACAACACATGTCATATGCTTCCAGACTAAAGGAAATCCAGCTTTATTCAGTAGCATACCGCCTACTTACAGGTGACCTATGACTGACATACAAGACCATGTTCAATCAGGATTTGGTGGACATGCTCCACTGCAAGCAATCCAAATCCACCAGAACCATGAGAGCTAAAGATTTGAACCTCAGCACATACATGTATAGGACATGCTGGCGGGACAGAGTCATAACTCAGAGGCTTCTCACACTCTAGCAAATAATCCCAGTTCATGTTAGACAGAGTCCCTCAATGACTCTCTTCAAGAGAAATCTGGAAAAGTGGATGTGAGATTGTAGGTTTACCCCAGGGGTCCTCCCTGTGTCACTACTAGACAGAGGCACAGTCAAGTTATTCAATTAAGTAAGGGGGTCATAATGTGTCACTACTAAGTCAGAGGCACAATATTCAGAATCTATTCTGTACACGTATTACCACTATAAGGGGTGGCAATAGCAACATCACTATGGCTAGGCTTATAAATGCACTAGGGCAGATAGCCTAGTAGTAAACTATGAAACTATGAAACTATGGTGTATGTGTAGGTATTTTCAGTCAAGCAATATAATGTGGTTTGGGGGGCTTGATATCTTCCTGTATTCCAACATAGGCCTGGTGCAGTTCCTGCTATTAGGACAGTGGTCTGCAGCAAGCTATATAGTAGTAGGCAGTTTTAGCCATTGGTATTTGACTATGGCTAATCCATGCTGCTTCTTGTTGTGGTACCAACATGGGGGTGCGGTTATCCATGACATTTATTGCTAGCCACCCTCGTTTTGTAGCTTGTTCCATGTTTTTGCAGCTGTACATCACTGTATGAGCTGTGACCTGGTAGTGTTAGGGTGCTGATGTGGGCTTTGACCCAGTTTTCTTTTACAGCACTGATATCTACATTCTCTATACTGTGTGCGTTTACACTGCACGCATCTTGCTGTTTATACTTCTGGCATTGGGTAGCATTACATCTAGGTTCCTATCACTTGTGGTACCTATGAAGGTGGGTTTGTGTTTCTGTGGTTTATGATTGGTGAGGGTGGATGTTAGTCAGGGTCCTCAGGTGTGCATATGGTACATGGTGTTACATTACTTAACACATGGCATTCATGCCTCAGGTGGTGCTGCAGGGCTGCCTCTGTCGGATGCACATACCACACTCCCTGTACATGTTTGGAAGCAGGTTGTGTCATGTTAGGCGTCCCTGTTACTATATGAGTGAGTCGGAGGGGGTATCAGTCCCAGTGTTCCTACTGAGCCAGTGTATGTGCTATGCGTTGCCTTTTTGCCAAGGCCAGGGCATACTGGGCACGCCTCCTTCTGCCTACTGGGGCAAGGTCAGGTTGTTCCTCCTCCGAGTCACCCTTTGCCTGTGGTGGCCTTGGCAATGGTGGGGGTATGTTTGGCCCAGCCCTATGCTGGTCCTGCTGCTGCTGCTCCGCAGGATCATATTATGTAGCATAGCACATATCATGATCATTTGGGTACATGTAGTTGATGTGTACTGCAAGGCTCCACCAGATGTGTCCAGACACCGGAACCGTGACTTGAGCAGCCCAAACACACGCTCTATGACATTACGTGTTTGTGCGTGTGCCTCATTATGGCGTTCCTGTTCAGGTGTGTGTGCATTTCTGATGGGTGTCATCAGCCACGGCTCAAGTGCATAACCTGCATCCCCCACTAGGTGTCCGTGTGGGAAGTCCCCACTGGCAAATGATTGGTACAGCTGCGTCAGTTGCCAGATGTGGGAATCATGGTAGCTCCCAGGGCAGCCAGCACACACATTCATTATTATGCCCTGGGCATCACACACGACCTGGCAGTTGACGGAGGGTAATCCCTTGCGGTTAATATAGGCTCTACCCCACTCACCGGCTGGTGCTTTGATGCGTATGTGCGTGCAGTCTATTGCACCCAGTACCTCAGGGTATCCCGCTATTTGCTGGAAGAGATGCATATTGCTGGCCAATACCTCACGGGCATTGGGGAAATATACATGATCACCGACATGTGCTGACATGGCATCCAGGAACTGGTGCAGTACCCTGGAGGCTGATGCCTGTGATATCCCCATCATATCACCAGTTGGTCTCTGGAAGGTACCTGTTGCTAGTATTCTTAGGCCAACACATACCTTGGTTTCCACTGGGATGGGTTCCCCTCTGTTGGTTCTGTGTGTGAGGCGTGGACTGCACAGCTCAAAAATTTGCTGCAGAAGGTCTCTGTCCACTCTGTAGCGCTCTACTATCTCCAGCTCATGTAACCCATGGTAGGTGACCCTAGGCCTGTATACTCTTCTCCTTCTCCTCACTCTGGGTTGTCTGTCAGCATCTGCATTGTCACCACCCTCAGCAATTCGCCTATATCTGATTATAACAGTTATGGCAGCCCCTAGCATTTCTGCTGTGAGTTCAGCTTTTTTCAGTTTTCAATTCTGATAGCTTACTCCTTTCTTGCAGTATCTCTTGAGAGAAACACACTGCACTGCTGTTTGCAATGTTTTATGTGCTGGGTTGGGCTTCTAGTCTGCCTGTGTAATTGCCTGCTTCCAATTGTTATCACCAATTAACTCCAGCAGTATCCTCTGGCAGCTTCCTTGTATTCTGGTTGTTTCCTTTTTCCTCTCTGTTTCCTCAGGGGGAACAATGTGCACACCAGCTTAAGCACGGTCACAGTTACTTAAACGCACACACAACTGGGCTGATTCATGGTAAAACACGTGCATATTGCCTTCCACACGTGCACGCCCACGCAAACCATTGTAAACGGTTTGCAACACACACCCACATGTTGAACCTGCCTTACACGCGCACACACGCGCGCATGCACGTATATCAAGAAAGTGTGAGTGTAAGGATAGTGTGCACCCTCTATTTCTTGACTTTCCTAGTGTTCTATTGGGACACACCTCTCTCCCTGATGTCTGTCTGTCATCTGTCACGTTACACTGCCCTCCAATGTGATACATTTATTTCTATCATTCCCCCCCGTGATGTCACCTACCTCTTACTCTATTCCTCCCCCTTCTGTAACTCTTACACTACTCGAAAAGTGCTCATTACCTATGTGGCAGTGTGATTCAGTATTGTAACCCTCATTTACATAGGATTGCCTAGTAATGCTTAGTTACATCTCTTACACTGAGCTTCCCCCCCTTGGCAACCACTACACGGTGGCCATATTGTTTTTGGTCTGCTAGTCCCTGCATTGTCATTCCATGTAATACATAAAACCCACAATTGTGGGCTTATAATCTCGGTTTTCACTTTTAGGCAGCGCACCCCGTTTGCGCGGGTGTGCACTGCAGTTAAACATCAAAATCCCCCCAAAAAAAAAAGTTATTTTAAATAATTTTGCATCAATTTTTAATGCCAGTGACCACATATTTGGCCACTGGCATGCTAGATGACACATATGCACCCTTTATTTGGAGCTGACATAGCTCCGTTGTCAATTTTGCAGAAATGTACTCAGTTGTCAGCTAAGTACATTTCTGCAGCTAAAACGTCAGTTACACAGACTGGTTTGGGCTTCCTGGATTGCTCAAAGACCTCATTTGCATATCTTTGAGCTGCAAATGAGGTATTGAACATTTCCACGCCAAGTCCATGTAAGAGACGTTTTAGCTGCCTCTTACACGGAGGTTTGGGCTGTTCCTGGATCGGGAGGCTTACACGGAGGCTTACACTACTCTTAAACTCCGTGTAAGCCTTCGTGAATCCTGCCCATAGTTTAAAGTAAACAAATGAAGAAGATAAGTTCCTATAGCACAGCTGGCCTCCCACACCCAAAAATCAGTTTATTTCACACAAATGCACACTAGCCAGCCTTTAAAATAATAAGAAAATGACAAAGTTACTGCCACACTCCCAAAAAAACATAAATATTCAGATTTATTCACTCAAATGCACCTTGACGGTCAAATTTATAGTGACCAAGTAAAAAGGATGGTACATTCATCAACAACACAGCTGGCCAACCCTCGCCCCCCAAAAGGATAACAATGTTCTAAATTATTAACACAAATATTCACTTGCCAGCCTTAATGGCAGAATTTAAGATGAGGAAATGAAATGGCAAGTTACTTTAACCCATAGCCCAGCTGGCTACCCCCACACCATCAAAACAAAAAGAGCAGAAACATGCAATGAAAAAAAAGAACATAAATATCCAGTTTCCAAATATTTAAACAAATGTGTATATATATACACACACAAGCCAAACTTTAAAATATTTAAAAAATGCGAACACACACACACACACACACACACACACACACACACACACACACACACACACACACACACACACACACACACACACACACACACACACACACACACACATTAGCCTAGCCACCATCCCACCTCCCCCTCTGCAAAAACAAGAACGAAAATCTGGTTATATTCACATAAAAAAAAAGTTTACTTTCAGTACTGTAGTCCACAATGCCCTGGCTACTCACTCTCCAGGTTCAATTAAACAAAATTCTTTCAGCTTTTCCCGGTTAGGGGTCGCCACAGCAGAACTCCAGTCCGTTAATGATTGGCAGTAGATTTTTACTGTGCCGAGGTACCAGCTCAACACCCAACCTTTAACGAAGGCACACCTAACGCATGTCTTAAATGCCACTCAACCACGGGGAGGACATGCAGACTCTACACAGAAGGAACTCCAGCTGAGAATTGAACGGGAGAACCTCTTGCTGTGAGGTGACAACGCTACCGCTGCACCACCGCGGCTTCAATTACCAAACAAACAAACAAAAAAAAACTTTTCCACTGTAAAACTCTCTCCTGCATTGTACTACTGTACAACTAAATGGCTGCTGTTAATTTTAAAAATAACCACAGTTCTCTCTGGTCTTGTCTGTAGTTCCTTATGAGTTTCCTTCAATACTGTATCATATTCTCACACATGGACGCATGGACACAAGGATACACACAAGAGAAAGAAACAAAGCATTTACTTATGAATCAGATTGGTCAAATGGGGCCCTAGGCAGGTAATGGATCTTCCCTGCAGCCATTCTAGTATCCCATTACTTACCTACTTTTCTACAGTTGCCATAAACACTGTTCAAACCTTTCAGCATGGATACTATTCTTTATTTATTCTGTACTTCTACAATGATTACAGATATCTGGATTTAATTTAAAACTTTTATTTCAAATTTTATTGCACAAAAACTGATAGACATTTACTGAACAAAACAATATGCTCTACCTTGCTCTGGTACAGGGTATGTTCTGTTACATTTAGCATAAGTTTCTGTGTGTTGTTACTTGCTTCTGATCATATTGTTATATCTTAGGCTCTATACCATGGAGCTCATTATCAATCTTTTCCAGCAAACTATTTTGCTGAGTGCTTACATTTGCATTTCTGTTCTGTACCTCAGATTATAGTGCTGTACAATTGCATTATTCTGTTAAGTCCGAATTGAGAATGTACTTGTGAAGTGCTTAGGGCTCTATGTCAAAATTCTGCCATGCAGCAGTCCAAGTAAATGAAGACAATCTAATAAATCTCAGCCAAAATTTCTGCAAGCAGTTTTATGACTGTAATACAGTACCCTTTTGGATGTGCTGAGAAAGGGATGTAGACTAGACTGACAGCTCTAGGCCCAAAGTCTGGGCATGTTTCATTGGCCAGGAGCAAATGGGAAACTCACTAGAAAATGACAAATGTTACTCAGATGTTTCTGTACTATTAACTATTTTAAATGATTATGTAACTCTGTATGGCTCTGAGGTGCCCTCCTTTCACATTGAAGAAGTTCATTTTACATGGGATAGTATTCACCTCCAAGGTATTGCTCGACAGAAAAGTTATAGCTGATGACATAACCATATAAAAGTTTAATTCCTCTGTGTTACACAGTGTGACAATATCTGCAAAATCTTCACTAGTTATTGCAGGTTCATAAGGATAGTCATTATTATTTCATGAGGGCTTATAGCCATGCTTAAACATTTACTAACCCCACAGTATACTGTGAACATCTTCTAAGTTCAGAATGATGTTTGCATGTATACAGATGTACAGACTGTTCTGAATTTAATGTATACTGTAAATCACATGATACCATGTCAAATCCAGGAAAGGAAAAAAAATCATTTTGTCTTGTCTGCAAAACCTTATTTCAGATTTAATCCAAACTGTCATAAAACCTAAAATTTTTGACTGCATCTAATCAGTTGTGGAAAATAAATCCTTTCTTATTCAATTCTCTGTATAAACAAGGTCATTGCCTTTGTGATCTTGTTTGGGAGTCCTAAATAGTTTCAGGTAATTACATCCTGAGTTTGTGATCAGATCTACACAATCAAATAGAAGCTCTCAGTAATGTAAGAATTGCTATTACACACCAAAATCAAGGAAAAGACAGGCTTACTTAGCACCACAGCTGTAACTTGATCATCTGGCACCTGGTACTGCTCTGTGATCTAGCACCCCTCTATTCTATGTTGAGGAGCAAAACAGCAGTCATCTCTTCAAGTTAAGGACTGGAAAAAGTTCTCTCTCTGAGTTTTGTGTGAGGACAAAATTGCTTGACACTATAGAAAGCTGCTTGCTTGAAATATAACAAGCGACTTGTTACAGTATAATACCACACACTAAGTGCTTTAGTGCTTCATCTATGACTAGAATTGTGGGTGCTGCTATAAAGCACCATAAGTGTTGCTTCCTTACACCTTAAACCAGGTGTGCTGCCTCTTCGCCCAACCCTAGCTATGTTTTTGCTAAGCACCACTCTGATTTCTCATGCTAGAGGATTAACAATGGTCAGCAGCAATGACAGAAGAATTGTAGGCAGCAGAGATACTTCCTTCAGCATTGTTTAGCCTGAGTGAAGTATTGCACTTCCTGTGGTGCTTTATTGTGACTATTCTTTTTGTGGCTGCCATGTGTTAGACTTTTCAAAGATGTAAAACTGTTATCGATCCTACACTTTTTATCTAACTTTTGCAACAAATTGAAACAGATAAAGCTACAAAGAATTATGATCAGGTCTTTCCAAACATGACCCATTTGTTATGTGTTCTAAATATGGAGGTCAAGATTCACCAAGAGATCACAGTTCTCAAGGTGAATGTCCTGACATTCGTGTCTCAAAGACTTAAGCTGGATATGATCAGAGATGTGATAATAATCCACTTACATGCCTTTTAAAGATTAACCATATCCTATTTCAGCTCCATATCTTATTTCAGCTGTCTAGAATTTAATGAGAACAGTAACAAGCTACTCACTCTCTGACAAATTCCTTTAGTTTCTAATAATGATTTTTATTGATGAGCTTTCTCTGAGCTCTAACTTTCATTATTCACAAGAATAATTTCTGTTTGTGTTTTTATATATATATATATATATATATATATATATGTACCTGTGTGTATGCATGCCTGATACATACACACACACACACACACACACACACACACACACACACACACACACACACACACAAACACACGCACTTTTTGTATATATATATATATATATATATATATATTTATTTATTTATTTATTTAACTACACACACACACACACGTGTGTGTGTGTGTGTGTGTACGTATATGTGTGTGTGTGTGTACGTATATGTGTGTTTGTGTACACATATATATGTGTGTGTGTGTGTGTGTGTGTGTATATATATATATATATATATATATATATATATATATATATATGTGTGTGTGTGTGTGTGTTTGTGTACATATATATATATATATATATATATATATATATATATATATATATATATATACAGAGAGAGAAATTGAGAGACATTTGCTTTTCTGATCTTTTGTCAGTGTATTTCTGTTACTATTTAGTTGCTCCTATAGTATATATGCTGTTGTTTTCCTCTACAAGTAAATAAGCTCTAATAATGCTATCTTGCTGGCTCCGCTGTTTAGATTTGCTGAGATCATTTATGTACTTCAGTCTTTGTGTTCCTTATGTTTTTGGAATTATAGTTGTTGATATTTTCTACTGCTGTCTTTTGTAATTGTCTCATCAAAACTCACATGTAAGAAAGTGCATATTTTTTGGCTGGGATGAAGAAATAAATACTACAATGCAAAAGACAAAACTGTGCAATAAGTGCTGGTATGCAGGATGAAGGCATTCATAGATACCTATATCATGGTCCTACAATTCTGCAAAATATCGCAGTCGACACTCCTTTTCTGACTCTGCTTGTAATGCCACATTGTTTACATGTAGCGGCTTTGTTAATCTGCCCCTCCAACATGTTTTCAAATGTGGTTCATCAACAGTATGAATGGGGCGGGTTCAGAGCTGAACCATGATGCACCATTTGTGTCTTTGTCATTAGGTCCTGGTACAAAGTCTGCATTAATTATATCAATGGTTTGGGGACTTTACACAATTGAAGGATTGCCCAAATTAGCTTTCTTTCTGATAATGTCACTTATACTGCCTATGATGGTCTCAGACAGAGTGATACAAGTACATGTTAATATGGCAACCCACCAACCCAGAACAACATGTTTCTGAGGGTCTATATTACCTTATCCAAATATATCTCTATGGAATGCTTCTCCATCGAAAATGAATCACCGAAATTAAATTCTGCAAATTGCAGAATTTTTCCTAGGGTGCGGAAGTAGTTGGTCGACAACACAACTTTACTCTTTTCCCCACTGTAGTGCGATCTCAGAGCTGGTATATATAGCTAGGGGGTGTGGGGAGCACAGCCCCCAACATGGGGACTGGGGCAAAGCTGCCCACTTTGGTGGGTTTTATTTAGTGCAGTGTGTGCTCCGGTGTGTTACGGGGCAAGTGTTTCCTTTCCCTGTGAAAAATTCTATGGTTCACAGAAGTGAATTTCAGTGATTCGGTGTCAATGGAGAAGCATTTGACGGGTATGCATTTCAATAAGGTAATATAGACCTGTTTCTGATGTATTACATCTCAATCAATATACTTACCATAATATTTAAAAAAAACTCTTTTCAAATAAAAGAAAGTTGAGAAAGATTCCTCCACTCCAACCCCCTAACAATGAAAAACCCAGAAGCACAGCTGGACAGACAATTTTCCCCCTTTCTCAAATAGCACCATAGGTGAGCATTAGTAAAAGGAAATTCTCCCCACCCCTAAAGAACATCACAACAGACTGAAGGCAGTTTGAAATGCATGATCGCTCCTGCTCATACACCTGGCAGACAACCGTTCAAAGATACCTCACCACCATTACAGCCACAACCACGATATACAGTTGAAAAATCATTTCTCTCATGCATACTCCAAACAAAAGGGAGACTCTTTATCCCCTCTGCACACACACACACACACACACACACACACACACACACACACACACACACACACACACACACACACACACACACACACACACACACACACACACACACACACACAGCTCCACATAGCACAGAGTAACAATCTAAAAAGCACTTACAGGCTCAAAATAAACAGGAAGACAAAGGGTAGTCAACCATGTCAAGTCCCCATTCCCTGGTGTCCTTAGAAGGCCTGTGTTCCTTATCACCTGCAAACATACTTTATGCTGTCAAGAGTGAACTGCAGTGGTAATAAACCTTGTAGCCCAGTGACAACCATTTCTGTGCCGACCTCCGCAGTCAGCAATCAGTTGTTAATAAGCAAACCCTTTAATCCTACAACTACAAGTCTGTAAACATCGGTAGAACAGCAGATGTTTTATCAAATAATTCCCCACCCTGTGCAAGCAGTATCCCCTGAACCCTGACCTCAGCTGAAGGAGATGTGAATGTCCCAAACAAATTCTGTTCTTTACTCCAGTTTATTTACAGAATTTTGTAAATTCCATAGTTTGATGAACATTACAATGGCTGCATCTGTGATTATCACCCAGTCTCAATGCCAACAGCATGGCAATTATGCTAATACACCCTATGACATGGGTGGTGCAGTGGTTAGTGTTGCCTCATGGCTCAATTCTCAGCTGGGTGCCTTCTGTGTGGAGTCTGTATTTCCTCCCTGCATTTGTATGGGTTCCCTGTGGGTGCTCTCATTTCCTTCCACAGATATGCATCTGCAGTTTTTCCCTCTGGGCCGCCACTGAAAATGGGCTCTTTTCTCAGTAAACAAATGTTAAATAAAAAAATACATAAATAATAAGCCAATTAAGTAAACATCTCTGAATTGCACTTCCAAAGCTATGCAATAAGGCTCATAATAGATCATGCACCAGGATGAGGGGTTGCAATGTGCATTGCGTATTTGGAATAATTGAATGAGGTGTGGGTTCTCTGGTTTGCACACAATTATCCATCCATTCACACCCAAAAACTATTCTGCCATGCATTTATATGCAACTATATGGTGGCAGCATGGCATGACCTGTCATATTACCTTGGTGCTTGTCATGAGTGGCATAATGGCAGAAGCATTCATCAGTATGACTATAGTGCTGTATTCTTTTAGACGGTGATCCATGAGGTGGCCAAGGTTTATGATGGCAATGAGTGTGGTGTGGCTCCCCAGAGATGCTCTAAGAGGTCTAGGATATTTCTGTGCATGATAAAAAAAGACTACAAGGAGTCCCTGCTGGGGACCTGTTATGAGTGTCGGTAGTATAAAGTGGATGCCTGGTACAAACTTGTCAATGTGGTGCTTGCTGTAGGAGGCATCACCCACTCGGGAGAGTAGGGCAGGCACCACAGCAGTTACCTGAAAGGACACCATATTGACTTCCTGCACCAATGGGAAGAAGAGATCTGAGATAGTGCTTCTAAGTTCTGTAATAAGTAAACATGGCAGGTTCATTTAACTGTAATAACATTCAGAACTTTCAAGGCAATTCCAGGTTCATGTTAATTTTAATTTTCTTTAATGTTTTTCAGATCATGAGCAGATTGAGGTGAAGAACCCCTTTTTCAGAGTTTGATGAGTCATCTATCCAGATGCAAGAGTATGTACTTAACTGCATTTGTGTGGCTACTTACAGCTATCAAATCAATAGATTTCTCTAATTAGTAGTATGTTGTGGTTTCTACTGACATTCACTGCCCTTAGGAGTACACACCTCTGAATATACTTGCACTGTCCATTCAGGCAACAGTACTGTCCTGTCCATCCAACCTGTGTGAGGTACCCATATTATCAGAGTAGGGATCATATGCCTGGCACAGTTTAACCTTCCAAGATACCATGTGCCACACTGTACCACTTACCTGTGCACATAGTCTTTTCACATGCTGTGTGACTTGCACAGCCATCCCAGTCCTATACAGCAAACCTGTCATGCTTCTCTGCATTATGCATGCATTGTTCCAAAAAAGGCCCATGGAAGTTATACCCTGCTTAACCAAGGCAAAATAACTTTAAGAGTACTGTAATTTTAACTGCTAGCTAGCAAATATAAAAGCACTGCCATATATTGTCATTGTTTAGGGCACTGTTTTTTTTTCTGTTCTTGCCACATCCACTGGCATTGTCATCATATTTCCCTGTGACATCTGCACAGTTGACCACATCTGCCATGCCTTCCTTGTTTATTTGCCATAACACATAGCAGTAGGGGGTCCCCTTTACATCTTCCATGCTGTCTGCTTCCTCACTGAACAAGCAGCATCATACTTCCATGCACAGTATGGGACATCATTAAAATCAAAGTCCTTATGGTCTTGGGATACACTTCATGCAATTTCGCCTTATCTTGTAGTTTGCCTGGACAGACATACCTTCTAAACTACCACAGCATACATAACACCATATTTGTATTTCTATATTTATATTATGCCTGAGAGCTATATATGGACCTCATCATTTATCCTTTCTACATATTTATTTGATATTTGCAGCTTTGTTTCTCTCCATGTATGTAATTATTTTATAGTGTCAGTCATAGCTGTGTCTATAGTTCAGCAACGGCCACCACACCACTGTCCTGCCCTGCCATTTCCTCTTGAGTCTCCAGCTATCACCTGGCCTGCAAGAGTTAGTCATTCCATGACCTCATAAGCAATGTTTATCAATCTCAGGATTATTTTTTTCACTGTACACTGACTATTGTGTACAGTCTGTAACTGGTCCTCACTTGCCTTAAAATGTTTAACAGCTTGCATCACAACTAACCATCAGCATTCAGCCTGCAGCACAGTCAACTACCTATCAAGCTATAGACCTGTTACTGACTCTTCCAGCTTTAACTAGATGTAGTGTATTTATGCTAAATAATCTCATAGTATTCACCTCCCTTGTTACATGACATCTTGCTTTCTGGAACAATACACTTCTCTTCACTTATCTTTCCCATGCCTCTCACTCTGTACGTCTACTCTCACTTGGTTCTACGCCCATCTTGTACCAGACAATAATACCCTCTTGCTCATTATGCAGTGGACTATGTCATGCTTATGGATTTAGCCAATTTGTGTCTGCCCACTATCCATACTTGTCAACTGTCCAGAGTCTGCAGAATGTCTAGATTTTTAACTAATAGTCTGTTTCTCGTAAAATGTGTTTTTTCTAGCAAATCGTTGAGGCTTGAAGTCACTAAATAATGACATAAAGCTGAGTTTCAGACGTCATATCTTAAGAAAATATATATTGATGTAAAACCTGTCATTCCAGCAACTTTATAAGTTTATAGCAGAATAATTTAAAATCTGCCCCAGATTACATGCCTTTTCTCCCAATTATTTTTGACTTTGTCCAGATTTTTTTGTGCTTGAAGGTTGAAATGTATGTTTTTATCTCATTTTCTATTTCCCATCTACAACCTCTTCCACCATTCAATGTCATTGTATCTCACAAGTTCATTTCCTAATCAAATGTACTGCTGCACACTACTTCACCTGCAGTAATTAAACTCACTCTTGTACTAATACATGAATAAAACTACTGCAACTTTCTTCAGCAGCATTTCTGGTCCACCCATGGACTTGCCTTCTATATTTCCTTCTGCTGAATTCACAAAAAGTCCTACCCTGACCTTGTGTACACAACATTATCCCCCAGATTCACTAATCTTCTGTGCAGGACTAACTTAGTTCTGCATGGAAGTGCCCGTGTAGGAGCAGGATGGCAGCACACCATGCATAATAATGAAGGCATGCAGCCCCAGCTCCTAGGCTAACACAGAGTATGTACGAGCGCAGGGAGCATGTCTGAGAGCAGAGTTCTCAGAATAAACATGACCTTGCAATGTAGAACAGCAGAAGCTGTTAAGAAATTAGCAAGATTGCTCATAGGTGTCCTCATATCCCCACCAACAGTCCCCCATGTGTACAACAGCAACAGGACATATAAATTAAAAGAAGAAATACATCCATTTATTTTTTTAAAATCCGAGTACAGCTAACCGTAGGTGCGTGGGTGTGCCCATTGGTTAGCTATGGTTATAGCAGCTTAAAAGGCTGAAGAGGATAGCAAGGAAGATATATGCAAAGGAAGCACCACAGCAAGAGTGCAGTGGGCAGATCATTTGCCTACCGAATAAGCATTCCTGGTTCGAGTCCCACTGCAGCACAGTCTGTTTTATATGACAAAGCACATTATAACCAAAAGTTTTGTTGCAAAACCAACTAAATAACACATATTTATGAACTGGAGTACTGCAGGTAATGCACATGTGAAGTATCAGTGTCATAATGGATAAGGCACTAGTAAGCAGGTTTAAGCACAAATAAGCAATAGTAAGCATATGTAAGCACTAGTAAGCGTGTTTAAGTGTGTTTGCGCAGGGGGTAAGCATTGCCTATACAGATTAAGCAAAGTAGAAGCTGTGTGTAAGAAACTGTAACTGGAAGTAAGTACTGCTTAGCTCCGCACAAACCTGCGTACAACTGCTTTAAAGTGCCTTAACCACTTTGTAGCCAATGACCCACGTTCTGCCCAGCAATAAAATAAACAGCCTCTGCAAGTCTTGAACCCAAAATCCTGCACGCAACAGTCAAAGTAGTTAACCACTAAACCATCACAGCAGTAAGCACGTTTGAAATTTCAACAAACAAATCTTCACCACAGGAAAATCAAACTGAACACGTGAAAGGAATCTATGTACAGTGTGATGTTGTATAACCTGCTACATAACATAAATATGTGAACTGGAGTACTGCAGTAAGCCCAGATGTGAGGTGTTATAGTAACAAAGTGTAGAAGTCCACAGGACCCCATACAGTGTATGTACACATGAAGCATGGATACCAGACACATATATAACATGTAACAAATAATACATCAATGCCAAAAGGAAAATATAATGCAAATTAAATATTAAGCAATGCTAAGCATTGCACAGCTCAGCTTAGTTAGGGTGAACAATGTGTAGGCTGGCTAATTCAATCTGCCCAGTGGTATGCCCCTTTAAGCAATGCCAACATTAGGTAAGCAGGTGTCCCCATAGCTTAGCCTTTTCAAAACCATCCAATCACAGGAAAGTGCAGGAAATCAGGCATATTTAAACCCTACAACTGCCAATAATCCCTGTAACTGGTTGCAGCTCCCTACTGCAGGCAAAATGGCTGGAGTTGGAGAAGGCACTCGATTTAGAGTGCAGCGCTGGGGCACGCAGGAGTTCAGATTCATGGTATGGCTTCTGGTAAAAAACATGAGGAGAGACTACTGCAGGGCCAGTAACAGGGCTCTCAGTAAAAAGTGGAGGCCTGGGACAGTCTCACCCATGACCTCACCAGTGCCACTGGCATCCCCCGGACTGGTGAGCAGGTCAGGCATCACCATGCTGATCTGAAGCAGTGGAGGAGTGATCTCTTGAACCAGTGGCTCCAAGAAGCAAGGCAGGTGGCCGATGCCCTAGAACTGAGTAAGTACCCATTTTACTACATAGATAATGATTGCCTAGCTTGTGTATACTATGGATAGGTATTGGCTAAATATCACTTTATTTCTCTGACAGCTGCAGATGAGCAGGCTGCGAAACAGCAAGCCCATGCTGCTAGGCTGCAAAGGCTGCTTCGCGAGGTAGGTTAGTAATATTCCTGCATATACTGTCATAACAAATAAATATAACAGTTCTGGAAAGTGTTGTACCAGTAAAATAGTGTATTGTGTATGGGATGTACTGAATAAACCAGACATTGCTCTCACCCCCTCCATATGTGCAACAATAACCTTATTACACACCTCAATGGGTATGTGTAGACTCCAAACTTTTGTTGGGACATATGTCATATTGGTTTATAAATATTCACATTTGGTTCTATACTCCCAGATTCCATGCTTGTAGACAAGTATATATGTGACCTGTGTTGTACCTACAGTCTACACCTCTTACCTGTTATACCTGTTGAGAAAATCATTGTTAACACTACCTGACAATTTCTACACATACTCCCAGATTCCATGCTTGTAGACAGGTATATACATGATCTGTGTTGTACCTACAGTCTACATCTCTTACCTGTTATAGCTGTGGAGAAAAACTTTGTTGACACTACCTGACAAATACTACACATACTCCAAGATTCCATGTTGATGTTATGCACATACCTAACAATCCATTACTGCACACACTCTGGTCAAGGCTTGACAGGATGCAGGTGTTAATGTGACATATTCTGGAATAGCTGTCATACACTTTGGGTGAGATGCTACAATGACAGGTTTGTTTCCATATACATTCTCTTTTTATATTCAGGTCTGACTATCCATTACATGTCAGTATAAGCTGCCTACATTTCTTGGATCATCACACTGATTTGGTGACTGCCCATGGGTGGGGACCACAGTCCCACTGATTCCATTTGGGGGCTCATGGGCTTGCGACTTCCAAACACCACTGCACGTCCAAGGTGTTTACCCCCCACATGTGTCATATACCACCCCTGTATGCATCTTGTTTGTCTTGTCTGTTAACCTACCCAACCTACCTCCACAAATATATCTACTACCCCTCCCCAACATCCCACTCTCACCTGAAAAAGAAATAAAAGAACAATCTGTTCCCACATAAAAATCTCGCCCCATACATAGCTGTCCATTTCGCACATGTGTCCACTGGACACACGTAATCTGGCCTAATTGGCATCACAACTTATTATTGTTGTCCTCACCCCCACCCATGGGTTTGCCTGTCCAAATCTACCTCCAAATTCAGTGTATATGCACAGCTGTTGCTGTATAAGAAATGGGCAGCTATGGACCTTCCCTACACCCTTCCTGCACATCCCTGGCTATTTTCCCTACTGACTTTCACTCTTTGTGCCCCTTTTTTCAACACTTTCCTATCAACCCCTTTTTCTTTTCTTTTAAAGAAATTAGCATGGGGGTAAGCAGGAGTAAGCAGATTTAAGCAGCAGTAAGCGGGTTTAAGCATGTTTGTATGGTGGTAAGCAATGCCTACACTGGTTAAGCAAACCCACTTACAATTGCTTAAAAGTGCCTTAGTCACTCTGTATCCAGCAGCTGTCATCCTGCCCAGCAAAAAAATCATCAGCACTCCCAAGTTGCAAACTCCAGATCCTGGGCACTACAGGAAAAGCGATTTACCACTAAGCCATGGCAAATACAAATACAGCTGATGTTATTACAAACATATCCTCCAGCACAGTCATTCAACAGTATAGGAAATGTATGTAATTATGTAGATTAATATGAGCAACCATTTGTACATTGCTCAAATACAGTATTTCGAGCAGTCTATGTATATCAACAAAACAGAGCTTGTCCAATCATAATGTGAGAACAGTAGTCTTGCAAAAAAACTTAAGAAAATAATTTAAAAAACGGTGCACGTCAAGGAGGCATGTGGGCATGCTTCATGCTCAGAATGTCACACCTGGGATGTCGGTTCTGCAGGTCTGTGAGCAAACCACTGTTTCTTAAACCCCTCGCAGAATGCTACCAGTGGAAGAAAGAATGTAGACCAGCTAAGTCTAATCTTGACACAAAAACAGGTCCGTCCCTCGCTCGCCAAACCAAAAATTGTGAGTCAAACCATTGTCTACACGTCTCGAAAGATGAACAAGGCAAGGCTCGTACATATGTGGATGAAACGAATAAAGAGCTTGAAGAAGCTTGGGTCGAGACAGTATACTGCATGAGTTCCAAGACGTGGAGAGAGGGCAATGCATGGAGGTGTGGTATGGCTGGGCTAGCAACTGTAGAATGGATGGTTGCTGTGTACATGGAGCTTGGGGGGGGGGTTGGGGGAAGGAACCATGGGTATGAAATTATGAAAGATATTTGCAAATGAAACAGCACAGCAATAGGGTAGTGGGCAGAGCATCCACCTAATGAGCAGGCATTCCTGGTTTGAGTCCGAATGCAGCACAGTTTATTTCACATGGCAAAGCACGTTATAACAAATTTTTTTGTTGCAAAACCCACTAAATAACACATATTTATGAACAAGAGTACTGCAGGAAATGTACATGTGAAGTGTCAGTGTCATAATGAATAAGACATTAGTAAGCAGGTTTAAGCACGAATAAGCAGTAGTAAGCATATGTAAGCACTAGTAAGCATGTTTAAGTGTGTCTGCATGGGAGTAAGCACTGCCTACACAGATTAAGCAATTTTGAAGCTAACTGAGTAGAAGAAAGTGTAACCGGAAGTTAGCAGTGCTTAGCTCTGTGCAAACATGCACACACCCATGTACAACTGTTTTAAAGTGCCTTAATCACTCTGTATCCAATGGTCCGTGTTCTGCCCAGAAACAAAACAGCCTCTGCAAGGCTCGAACCCAGGACACTGCACACCATACACAAAATGATTTCCCACTAAGCCATGGCAGATATACATAGCCCTAATGTTTTCAGAAACATATCATCCAGCCCAGTTATGCAACTGTACAGGGAATGTATACCAACATCTAGATGTATGTGTGTGTGTAAATATATTAATATCTAAACCGATACAACATATCCATATATGTATATATATATATATATATATATATATATATATATATATATATATATATATATAATTATTTAGCAATAACTCATATATATACATATACATGAACATATATACATGCAAATGCCTACATCGATACATACAGATGCACCTGTATTTTTACATATACATACCAAGGGACATATATGTATGCAGATATATAGCTATGTAGGTATATACAGACATAGCCATACGTATGTAAGCTGATATATATATAAATATATATATATATATATATATATATATATATATATATATATATAGGTATATGTGACCATACATCTGTAGATAGCAATAGTAGATTAACAAAAACATATGTCCACATGCACCATTAATGGAGTTGAGAGGCCCCAAACAATATACATCTTGTACGAATAGGCATACCACCCAGTCAAACATGTCCACCCTGCAATACACTACCAAGTGTTGCAGATCCCATAACCAGGACCTGGCATGACATGGGCACAAGATGTTAACAGTACATCCCACCTTTATGATGTCAGGCTGGTATTGTTGACATATCATGCAGTACAGTCTGGCTCCCATAGGAATTGTAAAATGTGGAAGCCATTAACATCCCCAGGATACAGATACACAGGCACATATCTGCAGATACAGATACACCTATATATATATATATATATATATATATATATATATATATATATATATATAAATATAATTACATATATAGATATACATGTGATTACACATACACACACAGAGATATGTACAGTAAGATACATATGTAGAAGGTACACAAAATATGGAACAGCCACTATGCCTACAGTTCACACCTGAACAATTGAACACTGTATGGGCCACCTGTACAAATGACAATCATTGCCTGCAACATATACCCACAGAGAGGTCATAGGAGAAAACACCACACACAGGTTTGCAGGAATGGAAAACCTTTATTTATATACTATTGGTACTGTAATTGGGATTGTCTTCACAGACATGTTGTGTGTGGGAGCTCACATCTGCTTTCCACATGTGTGGCATTGGCTACTAAGAGACATCCTAAGGACATCATAGTAAAGTACCGCTGCTAGCATGTACTGCCCCTGTCAACTGCAGCAGAGATATTGGCCAATATGTGTGGACATTCTGACATACTCTGTATAATTCAGAGGTATACACAGAACCTCTTAGTGCAAAACATGTGTACCATGCCTGACAATATGGATGTTAACAGCCATGTAGATGGGTATGACACATAGCAAATGGTATACATATGCCACCATAGGTTATGCATTCACCCACCCCTGTCTGGTCTGACATGTAATAACTGCCGGTGCAGGGGTGCCATGGCCACATACTACCTACTAGATAATGATATACAGCTGTACAGCATCCCATTGCTCTGTCTGACATACATGACTGTTAAGGGAAGCCCAGCAGCAGTACATCTGGCAAGTATCTGCACATGACATCTCACTGGGTAAGTACACTAAGCTGCTAAGCATGTAACAATGCACTGTGCAGGCTACAGGCAGACTGGTTCACCACTGGCCTACATCTCCTGTGGGGGAATGCACAGCATATATAGCAGGTTGTACAGGCATGTCACAACACAGGGTAAGATACACCTGTGTGAAAGTGCATAACCACAACCAATAAGAACACAGCCACAGCCACATATGGCAAGCTAGCATAATATTACAGTATATGGACTATCTGTTCAACACCATCCTCATATGTGCCACTCACACACTAACCCTACATATACTGGGCCACTACACAGTTTGGTCTGATGGCTGACTGTGGTATGGGACATGTGTGTGTATGGCCCTACAAACATGTAAGCCAATACGGTAACATACAGTGGAGCAGCATGTAACATCAGATAGAATGGGATATAGGACGATGACAACTACCACAGTCTGTACACAGGCCAAGGTACATATTAACAATACACACACTGTCGACATTCACCATAAGTGCACAGACCTCAGTACTGTACAAACAACCGCAGTACGTCCAGGTTATGTCATCAAATATAACCCCTACTGTACATAACATGTGTAGCAGTCTGATATCTTCCTGGCTTGTTAGCATATATGATGACACTAATTATGATGTACAGCACATATGCATCTCTTCATGCATGACGTATGTACAAAGGTTGACAGAGTTGTGGCTGGAAGCTACCTTCTGCAGTCCACAGATAGATGCTCTGTGGGTAAGACATGAAACCAAAGGCACAACACACTGCCCAGTCTGCATATGACCCTGCAGATGTGGATTCCTCATAAACATAGAACTGACATGGCAGGTACTGAGACATGTAGGACAGCCATATCCACACACACACACTGTTAAACCAACATTACTCCAAATGCAGTATAGCAGCACTTACAGTCTGTAGTCAGGTCAGGCACATCCCCCTCCTGTGTGATGCCCTGTTTCCAAAGTGTATGTTATTAGAGGTAAATCCCCAATCCACCTGAGATGCTGTTTGCCAAACAACAGATCTAGTACCTGCTCACAGTGAATGAAAAGGGTCCACACCAACATGATGCTCCTAGATATTGGAGTGTGTTTCCATGCATGTGGCTATGGGAGTGTTACCACAGCTGTTCCACATGCAATCATCTAGGGGAGGCCTGCAATTCATGCAGAGGCCATCAGCTGATCATGAGCATCACTTAAAATACACATGCTGCTGCTTAAGCAAAGCAGGTGTAGGTCTACACATCCACCAGAGAGGGAGTGGGAGAGGCAGACAGAGGGAAAGACAAGTCAGGGAGGGCTGAGAGAGCAAAACCTAAGCATGTTTGTGTCACACACCTACCAGGTCAGGGCATCAAACCCCTGAGAACTATGTTGTGCTATCACAGTTCCATGCAGTTATTAGATGCACCACATGGGTTACCTGTTATGGAGCCCTCAGAACATATATGTGATGGTGAGTGACATCTGCAACAGGGATATGGTAGTTATATGGTAGGTGACGTACACATGCCTGTCCAGATGAACAGGTGTCAGCAGCAACACAGCCACACTCTCACACGGATGCACACACATTGCCACACTTGCCAGGGCCAGGATTACAACCCATCAGTAGTGAGATTGCCACAACACATCACTGTCCAGGTATCACATGCATCACATGGTCATATGGAGTTTGTATGGGCAAAGGGTATGAGGAGGTGTCTGACATCAGACAGCATACTTCAGTATACCAATGGGGGTTGTAGTGAGTGTGGATGTGAACATATGCACCATACAACACACACACAAACACACAAGGTGCCAGTACTGACATGCATGGGTGTGTGGTGGTCGACTGTGCCAGATGGCTATACAAGGCTATGTGATGGGTATACTTTGGCATCAGGCCACATGACAATGGTCTGCATTGGGGCTCAGGGCTGTAATTTCTGCATTTGCCCACACAGGTGAGTATTGTATCCCCCATCAAGTCACCTGGGTGACTATTGTGTGTGGTCAATCCTGTGCATCACTTGCCATGTATGTGTTCCTTAGTCCATGACATGGACGGTGTCTGTGATGTGCACACCTCCCACATGTATGTACAGTGACATGTGGAACTGTACCTGGGGAGCCTGGTCCATGTTGTGAACACAGATTATCATTGGATGTGCCAGTCTTGTCCACCTGTGGTGGGAACTGGTAATGGGCAGCAGGTTTATCCTGCACCTACATTGATAGCATGCTAATGGCATTCCCTGGTGTCAGTGGCATCTGTCCATACAAGGCATGTTTTTAGGCATGGTATGTCCTTTGTGGGTCACGTGTGATGGCACCACAGGTGTTGCAGGTGTCCATTGGGGAACATGGGGGTGCACTGTCTGCATGTACGTACATATTGGACAGAGGGACAGGGTGCCATGTCCTCTGTAACCCACTGCTATCACTTCATAGTTACTATCAGTGGCCAATATGCAGTGTACTAACCACATTTTCGCTGTTGCCTAGGCATGTGTGTGTGTATGAGACATGGGTTGAGAGTGTGCTCTGGGTAATACTGGGGTTGCTAACTGTGATTGCCTGGCCTTGATGTCACAAGTATGGGTATGGCTTTGCACCCTTTCAGTTATTTCACATCTGTTATCCCTGTACAGTGGACATTGTGATATATAGTAGGGTCACCATATAAGAAATATGCAAAACACACTCCACATTGGCCACACACTCACAACCACCTCCACACAGGATAGGAGTTACAAACACAAACACCTGTCATGTCTGGGAGTAGAGCCCCTACCTAATTAGTATATTACACTACAGCACTATGCAGTTGTAGTACACACCACAGATATTACTGGAGTATCCCTTCCCCAAAGGTGTATTTCACACTGAATGACATCAGTATGATTGTCAAAGTAGGCCATTTGAAATGTACTGCATGTGATTAGCCTGAAATGCATTGCTCCCTACACAGACAGTGACACACACACAAAACATCCACAACTGACATGGGTGGGCAGAGAACCCCTAACAGAGGTCTACATTACACTACAGCATGGAGCTGTTATAGGACACACTACGGAGATTAGTGGAAAACCTCTTACCCAAAGGTGTATTTCACAATGAATGACATCAGTAGGATTTCCAAAGTAGGCCATTTGAAATGTACTGCATGCGACTAGCCTAAAATGCATTGCTCCATACACAGATATTGTAACACACACAAAACATCCACAACTGCCATGGGTGGGGATGGACCCCTAACACAATTCTAAATCACACTACAGTAGTACACACTTATGGCACGCACTACAGAGATTACTGGGCTCCAACCTTCCCAGAGGTGTATTTCTAGGTGGATGACATCAGCAGTCTTGCCAAAGTTGAGCATATGATTTGTAGGGAGTGTGAGTACCCTAAAAAGCACTACTTTCTACACAGACAGACACACACACTTGTTATGTCTGGGATTAGAACACCTACCTAACAACTTTACTGCACTACAGCAGTATGCAGTTACAGGATGAGGATAGAGATTACTAGATTGCCACCTGCCCAGAGGTGTATTTCTAGGTGGATGACATCAGCAGCCTTTGCCAAGGTTGAGCACTTGAATTGTTGGGAGTGTGACTACCCTAAAAAGCATTGCTCTCTACACAGTCAGACATACACACACAGTTGCCAACTTTGGCATTCAAACTCCGATCTAACTAGTTTATTACACTACAGCCATATGCAGTTATAGGATGCACTACAGAGATTACTAGGCTACCCTTCTCCGAAAGGTGTATTTCACATTGGATCACCTCAGCAGGCTTGTCATAGCAGGGCTATGGGGAGGACAGTGTGTGTGCATGGGCCATAACCCATTCATCTAGGGGTTGACACGCCACATGCGGGCACATACAGGGTCATATTTTACAGGTACATGTAAACAGCTGCTAGATGAATACTTCCTTGTACAGTCATGTTACACAGCTGGCACGTGCACCACATACCCTGTAATGCTGACAAATACTGGTGGCTAGTATCTGCAGTGAGTGGCATCTGCACCTCATGTGTTTGGGGGCCCTTTGACTGTGTGCTGGTTGGGACAGGCCTGGATGGCTTCTTGTCACAGTCACCCTCTTCCACACATCTATGTCCATCTACCTTTGGCTTATTATAGTGAGTTGTCCTTACATATATGTCTGTATTCCTATCCACTGTGTGTGCAAGGCATGAGTGGTGCATACTGACGAGTGTCTGCACTAACAGCTGCGACTGCTAGTATGTCTGGTCCACTGGTGTTTGCAGACATGGCCTTCAGGTGTTTGTGTGTGAGCATGCCCAGTATGACCTTTCAGTATGTTGTTGTCTGACATTGATTTCATTTCTGCTAGTGTGTGAGCATGCCCAGTATAGCTGTCTGTATTGCATGTGTGGATCAAGTCCAGGTAGTTTTTACTGCAGTGCTGACCTATGTGTTGTACACCAACAGGTAGCATGCTGTCTCTGCAAGGTATCCATCGATCATTTGGCATTGACTGTTACTACATTTCTGACTAGCGGGGGGGGGGGCACACCTGCCTGTTTCTACATTTCTACACAGGTTTGGGGGGGGCACACCTGACTGTTACTATATTTCTATGTAGGATGGGGGGTACACCTGACTGTTACTATATTTCTATGTAGGATGGGGGGCACACCTGACTATTTCTACATTTCTACACAGGACTGAGGGGCACACCTGACTGTTACTATATGTCTACATAGGATGGGGGCACACCTGACACTTGCACACATTTGTTAAGACTGTACTGGCATGTCAGGTACTCCATTTCAGTCTGTAGTCTTACCTATCATGCTGGCTAGAGGCATACCAGTGTACTACATATCTTAGCTTTTAATTACCTACATATTAGTTTCTGACTTCATAGCCTTCACAACTGACATCCCACTGCCTGGCCTGCTGTTGCCTGTCTGTGTAGGCCTGGGGGAGAGGTTACCTATAGGCCTCATTCAGATTCCATAGCACAGCATTTGTTTGTGTTTGTCTACACCTGTCCTACTGGCTGTGACTGTTGATGAGTATGTAGCCCCCCCCGACTGCCATGTGTGAGTCACTTACCTTGTGGGTCTCCCAGTATTGAGGGTGGTTCTGCAGGGCTGCCTATGTCAGATGCACATAGTACACTCCCTACACATGGTTAGGAACAGGTAGTGTAATGTTTGGCATCCCTTTTATTGTATCTGAGAGTCAGAGAGAGGTGTTATTCCCTGGGTCCCTCCCGTGTCAGTGTATGTGCTATGTGTTGCCTCTTTGACAAGACCAGGGCATACTGGGCATGCCTCCTTCTGCCTACTGGGGCAGGCTCAGATTGTTCCTCCTCTGAGTCACTCTGTGCCTGTGCAGGTCTTGGCAATGGTGGGGGGCTGTGTGACCCTGCCCCGTGATGTTCCTGCTGCAGCTGTTTCCACAGGATCATATTGTGTAGCATGGCACATACAAGGACAATTTGGGTACATGTAGCTGGTGAGTACTGCAAGGCTCCACTGGATGTGTCCAGGCACTGGAACCATGACTTAAGCATCCCAGACACACACTCCATTATGATTCTTGTTTGTGTGTGTGACTCATTATAGAATTATTGTCCGTGTGTGTGTGTATGTGTGCATTCCTGATGGGTGTCATCAGCCACGTCTCCAGTGTTATCCAGCATACCCCACTAGGTGACCGTGTGGGATGTCCCCATTGGCAGATCTCTGGTACAGCTGTGTCAGATGCCAGATGTGGGAATCATGATAGCTTCCTGGGCAGCCAGCACACATGTGCATTATTATGCCCTGGGCATCACACATGACCTGGCAGTTGATGGAGGGGAAGCCCTTGCGGTTGATGTTGACCCTACCCCACTCACCGGGTGGTGCTTTGATGCATATGTGCGTGCAGTCTATTGCACCCACTACCTTAGGGTATTCTGCTATTTGGTGGAAGAGATGCATATTGCTGGCCAACGCCTCACGGGTTTTGGGGAAATATATGTGCTCACCGATATGTGCTGACATGCCATCCAGGAACTGGTAGAGTACCCTGGATGCTGATGCCTGTGAAATCCCCATCATATCCTCGTTTGACCTTTGGAAGGTACCTGTAGCTAGTATTCTTAGGCCTACACATACCTTGGTATCCACTGGGATGGGTTCCCCTCTGTTAGTTCTGTGTGTCAGGCGTGGCTGGCACAGCTCAACAATTTGCTGTAGGAGGTCCCTGTCCACCCTATAGCGCTCCACTACCTCCACCTCATGTAGCCCTTGGTAGATTATCATGGGTCTGTACAAACTTCTCCGTCTCCTCACTGTGGGTTGCTTGGTAGCATTCACATCCTCACCACCCACAGCCTCTTCCACAAGTTGTATGATAGCTATTGCAGCCCCTAACATTTTGCTGTTGTGTTAAACATTCCCTGCTTGTTTACACCGGTGGTGTAGAGTGTGGGAAAAACCAGAGGGGTAGGTGTTTGCATAGTTTATAGTAGTGTTCTGGGTTGGGCTGGTCTGCTGCCTGTGTAATTGGCTGATTCTGAATCATTTCATCTGCCAGCTAAGCTAGTACTCCATGATTACCTTCCTACTGCTGTTTTCCTTTCCCTTTGCCTTCCTGTTTAAGCCCGGGGGTGCTGCACAAACAGAGTGCTCAAATGTGCACAGTGCTGCTATTTCCTGTTTAACTTCTTTTTTCCTCCTGTAAAACCCAGTGTGCAGTGTGCACACCTGCTTAGGTTTTGTAAGGACTGCTAGGTAGGTTTAAACACCCCCCCCAGCTTACCTGTGCTAAGCTAGGAGCAAACCCGAGCCACAGGGCTCCAATCCACTTACAGTATGCCTGACACACACACGCATGATGTCACCTACCTCCTAGGCTTGCACTAAGCTATTCCTACTCTTACACTGTTGGGACCTGACTCACATGCTGGGTAAAACTGGGATTCACTATCCCTCCCCTCATTTGCATAGGATTGCCTGCTAATGCATAATTACATGTCTCACACTGAACCTCCCCCCTCAGCAACAACTATTCACTGGCCAGGTTGTCTTCTACCTGCCATTGACTTGCATGGCAGAATACTGATTTTAGTTAAAATGCTTATTTTAGGTTTATTTTATTATTTTACCCCCAATCTCATTTGTGAGCTGCTGCCCTATGCTTAAACAGCTGAGATTGGCTAAAAAAAAATAAAAGTTGATTTTTCAATTTGGTTCGCTGTTTGCAATGCCAATGGCCTTATACTTGGCCATTGGCATGCTTACTACATGATATGCAGCCTTTATTTGGAGCTGTCATAGCTCCATTTTGGATTTTGCAGAAATGTACATGGTTACTAACCGAGTACATTTCTGCTGATTGCACTAGTCCTGCACGGATGGTCGCAGGCTTCCTGGATCGCGAAATCACCTCATTTTCATGGATTTCTCCTCCAAATGTGGTGATTTGCATACAAGGGTTTTGTCCATGCAGGATTAGTGCAGGAGCTCTCATACACGCCCCTGCAGGCTGTTCCTGGATCACAAGGCAGACATATTGCCTGCTTGAGCTCCTGCACTGATCTTGCACTCCGTGCAAGCTTTTGAGAATTTGGGGTATATCTTTATAACTAGCAATAGTATATTATACTGTAAGTTTCAAATATTAGCAGACTTGCATTCAACCTGCCAGTCAGCACTGTCTCCCTTCACCATTATAATGCAATTACAAGCATCATTCTACCCTACTATAATGGCAAACACAACCTAACAACAAACATTCCCCTGGATTCTCAAAAGCTTGCACAGCATGCATGATTAGTGTTAGATTATGAAGTTTTGCCAATATGGCGGCCCAGCGAACCACGTATGTGCACGTCTGATGTGCGTGAGTGCTGTAGCACTAGTGCTGCATGTCCCCAGCCCCCGTATGCAAATCACCCCATTTGTAGGTGAAAACCATGCAAATGAGGTAAATTTGCCATCCAGGAAGCAGGAATCAGGGCATGCAGGACTAGCGTAATATGTAGAAATGTAGTGGGTTAGTAACTGAGTACAGTACTGCAAACTGCAAAACAGAGCTATGAGAACTACAAATAAAGACTGCATAGCATTGAGGAAGCATGCCAATGGCCAAGTAGATTATGAAATGTCCGCTGATCACGTCCATTGAAGCATAGTGCAGTGGCATGCAAATGGGATCGGGGGGAAAATAATAAAATAAACCTAAAATAAGCACTCTAACTAAAAACAGTAGTCTGCCATGCAAGTCAATGGCAGGCAGAAGACAACCTGGCCAGTGAGTAATGGTTGCTAAGGGGGGAGGCTCAGTGTGAGACATGTAAATATGCATTAGCCAGCAATCCTATGCAAATGAGGTGAAGGATAGTGAATCCCAGTTCTCCCCAGGGTGTGAGGCAGGTCCCAAGAGTGCAAGAGTATAAATACCTGGGTGCAAGACTAGGATATAGGTGACATCATGGGGGGGGGGGTTGTCAGGCATACTGTAAGTGGATTGGAGCCCTGTGGCTTGGGATTGCTCTTAGTTTAGCACAGCTAAGCTAGGGGTGTGTCTAAACCTGCCTAGCACCCTTTACAAAGTGTAAGCGGGTGTGCACACCATGCACCGGATTTTACAGGAAGAAAAAATAAGTTAAATGAGGAAATAGCAGCTCTGTGCACATTTGAACAGGGAGGCAATGGGAAGGGAAAACAGCAGTAGGAAGGTAATCATGGAGAACTAGCTGAGCTGACAGGTGAAATGTATCAGAATCAGCTAATTACACAAGCAGTAGACCAGCCCAGCCCAGAATAGTACTATAAACTAAGCAAACACCTTCCCGTCTGTTTTTTCCACACTCTACACCACCGGTGTATACATGCAGGGAAAGTTTAACAAACAAACCTACAAAATGAGAAGGGCTGCAGCAGGCAACATAGAACAACATGTGCAAGAGGCTGAGGGTGGTGAGGATATGAATGCTGCCAAACAACCCACAGTGAGGAGACAGAGAAGAATGTACAGACCCAGGATAAGCTACCAGGGGCTACATGAGCTGGAGATAGTGGAGCACTATAGGGTGGACAGAGACCTCCTACAGCAAATTGTTGAGCTGTGCCGGCCACACCTGACACACCAAACTAGCCGAGGGGAACCCATCCCAGTGGATACCAAGCTATGTGTAGGCCTAGGTATACTAGCCACAGGTGCCTCCCAAAGCACAACTGGAGATATCATGGGCATCTCACAGGCATTAGCATCCAGAGTATTTCACCAGTTCCTGGATGCCATGTCAGCACATGCCAGTGAGCACGTATATTTCCTCAACACACGTGAGGTGTTGACCAGCAATATGCGTTTCTTCCACCAAATAGCAGAATACCCTGGGTTAGTGAGTGCTATAGCCTGCACACACTTACACATCAAAGCACCACCTGGTGAGCAGGGTAGGGCCTACATCAACTGCAGGGGCATCCCCTCCATCAACTCCCAGGTCGTATGTGATGCCCAGGGCATTATAATGAATGTATGTGCTGGCAGCCCTGGAAGCTATGACGATTCACACATATGGCATCAGACGCAGCTGTACCACATATTTGCCAATGTGGACATCCCCTACGGTCACCTAGTGCAGGATGCTGGGTACCAACTGGAGCCGTGGCTGATGACATCCATCAGAAATTCACACACACCTGAACAACAATGCCATAATGAGGCACATGCATACACCAGACATATAATAGAGCATGTGTTTGGGATGTTCAGGTCATGGTTACGGTGTCTGGACACATCCAGTGGAGCCTTGCAGTATTCACCATCTACATGTACCCACATTGTTATGGTATGTGCTATGTTACACAATATGCTCCTGCTCCAGCTGCAGCAGGAACAGCATGGGGCAGGGCCACACAGCCCCCCACCAATGACAAGGCCTGTACAGGCACAGAGTGACTTGGAGGAGGAACAACCTGAGTCTGCCCCAGTAGGCAGAAGGAGGTGTGCACAGTATGCCCTGGCCTTGGCAAAGAGGCAATGCATAGCAAATACACTGACACAGTAGGCACCCAGGCAACGACACCAGTCTGCCTGTAGCCTGCAAATTGCATTGTTACATGCCTAGCAGTTTAGTGTACTTACCCAGTGAGATGTCATGTGGAGATACTTGCCAGATGTACCACTGCCGGGCATCCCTTAAATGTCATGTATGTCACACAGAGCAGTGGGATGCTGTACAGATGTATGTCAATATCTAGTTGGAGTATGTGTCCATGGCACCTCTGTACCAGCAGTAATTATGTGTCAGGCCAGACAGGAGTGTGTGAATCCAAAACCTATGGTGGCATATGTATACCAGTCGTTATGTGTTATACCCATCTACATGGCTGTGTACATCCACATTGTCAGGCCTGGTACACATGTTGTGCACTAAGGGATTATGTGCATACCTCTGGACTGTACATTGTGTGTCTGACGTTCCACATATATTGGCCAATATCTCTGCTGCACTCCACAGGGGCATTACATGCTAGCGGCGGTATTTTACAATGATTTCTTTAGGTTGTCTGGATGTCTGTCAGTAGTCAATGGCACACATGTCATAAGCAGATGTGACCTTCCACACACATCATATCTGTGAAGACAACCCCAATGACAGTAGCAATAGTCTAGTAATATACCTGCTATACAAACCTGACATCCCCTTGCACTACGTCTTTGGGACTATAGGGGCTGGGGGAGGGCTACACTCCATGTCCAGGACATATAGTGGAAATATATGTACATATACTTATCCAGATAGATATATGTATATGATTACACATGTGTAGTACTTCCAATTACCACTGCCATGGCAACCACCCACTATGAATCCCTACATCATGTGGGCATGGTCCCTTTGCATTTCCTGTGTGATGGACATCCTTCCTGTGTGTGGCTATCAGTGTTACAGACAGCAGGTAGCAATACCACTTACAGGAGAACCCACACACTCAAGGCAGCCACATATTTGTAAGAGGATCAGGAACTACAGACAGACTGTGAGTAGAGTTGTGATATGCTTTGTATAGTACTGGTGTTACAGGGTGTGTGTGTGTGTACATACTAGTTCACCTTGGAATGCAGTCTGTCTGCATAGCTTACTATTATGGGCCTATCCTCTTGCTGGACAGAGGTATGCCTATCATGTGTAGTCCATCCACCACACAGGTCCTTTGTCAGATATTTTACACTGGCAGCATGTGTGTTGCATGCTATCAGTACATGGCTACATCCATTTCTGTTTCTAACCTCAATTCCCTGACTAAGGGTATATTGCAGACTATCCTGTAACACCAGCACCTTGCTTAGTGTATGGCAAAACTGTTCCTTGTATGTGCCTGTGTTCCAGCTTCTATCCTCCATCTACACACCAAGCTTTGCACATATGTCATGCTGTTGGGGGTTGTTCTGTAGTGGGCTGTGAGTATAACACACTGCCATTGCTGCCATTACTCAATTGCTGTTGTATCCCCCACACATACTGTGGGGTTGGGGGCATATATGTGTGGGCGTCACTTACACAGTACATGTGTGCCCTTATGCAGGCCAGTGTATGTAACAATGGTATATTGGCCTGTATTATGGACTCTAGGTGGGGAGCACCATAAATGACCTAGGCTATTACAACATGTGGGGGTATCAGGGGTGAGCTGCTGCAAGGTATCTGGATGTACAGCACCATATACTTCATCTATATTTACATTACTTACATGAATTGGGGTACTGCAAGCCTACTGCCTCCTACCATACTGAGTGTTCTGTTTGTTGGTGTGCTCGTGATGGTGTCAGTTATGCCTTGTTATGTTTATTTATTTATTTATTTATTTTATTTATTTATTTTACATTTGTTGACCGGGCTAGTCTAGCTGGATATATATCCATTTTCAGTAGAGGCCCGGGGAGAAAAGCTCCACACAAATACAAACAAAAACAAAAAACCAAAACAAAAACGTATACAAATAGAAATATATCATTACATGGTAAAAAAGGATTAAAAACCATATGATACAGTGTAACACTTCAGAAAGTTAACATAGAACATAATCTTTCTTATAGAGGTGAATAGATGCACTCTAGTAAGAGATAAGTACAATAATTTACATCAGACTTGAAGGATTTAAGCAATACATTGAATAAAGTTTGGTTTAGTGATAGTCTTAGTTACACGACTAATTATTAAATGTTAGGAAGAAGGTAGAAGAGGAGAAAAACAGGGTATAGGTGTTGATTAGTCAGGTTTACTACAAGGACATAGCCAGTGACTTTGGAGGTAATTTTTGAGTTTTGTTTGAAGAGTGGCAATGATGTAGTTAGTGTTATATCACTAGGTAGCAGATTCCAGCTCCTTCCTGCTGTATTAGTAAATATAGAGTCACCAGCTGTGTTATTAGACTTTGTTAAACTGGCAATGAGTTTACTAGAAGAGCGAAGGGAGTTGAGATTATTATATGGGATTAAAAGTTTTGAGAGTATAGGGGTATTATTGGGTTGGTACAGTATTTTGTGGGCAATTGTGAGTTGGGGGATTAACAGATGGTTTTGAAATTCCAGCCAGTCTAGTTGTTTCAGGTTAGAACAGTGGTGAGTTCTAAAGGGGTTTCCAGTAGCGAATCGGGCAATATTATTGTAGCAAGTTGCAGGTTTGTTAAGGTTAGTTTTCTTAAGGTTAGTAAAAACAGGTGAGGCATACAGAAGAGTTGAGATTAGATGGGAATGAGCGATCTTGGCTCTAGCTGATGTGGTTAAGAAAGACTTAATTCTATATAAGGATCCTATTTTTCTGTTGACTATTTTAATGGTGTTAATATGTTGATCAAAGGAGAGATTGTTGTCAATAGTTATTCCTAACAGTTTGGTAGTAGAGTCAGGTGAGATTACAGTGGCATTATTTGAAGAGATGGTGAAGTCTAAGGGGAGGACCTAGTGGTGGGAGTAAAGAGAAGGAGTTTAGTTTTTTTGGCATTAAGTAGGAGGTAGCGTCTGGTAAACCACGTTTCTACTGTGTTGAAGATGTTTTGAGTAAGGGAAGAAAGTTCAGTTGGAGAGGTAGCTGAGCAAATAAGGGTGGAGTCATCTGCATATTGAATGCAGGTTGCTTGAGGAATTGCTAAATGGAGATCATTAATGAATAAAGAGAAAAGAAGTGGTCCAAGAATGGAGCCCTGAGGGACACCGATGGTGACAGGTAACAAGGAAGAAATTTGATTCTCCCAGAGAACTGCCTGTTGCCTATTGCTGAGGTAAGATCTGAACCAATTAATGGCTAGGTTATCAAAGGAGAGAGATTCAAGAATGTTAATTAGGATGGAATGGTTAACCATGTCGAAAGTTTTAGAGAGGCCGATGAAGAGAGCAGAAGAGAGAAGGTTGTTGTTGCGGTTTCTATTGATAGTGTCTGTAAAGGATAGGAGGGCGGTGGTAGTACTATGATAAGGCCTAAAGCCATGCTGACAGCTTGCTATTATGTTGTGGAGAGAGAGATACTGTAAAAGTTGTTGGTGAATGCATTTCTCCATAATTTTTGCTAAGGGTGATAGGAGAGCAATTGGTCTATAGTTAGAGTAATCGATAGAGTTTCCACCTTTATGTAAAGGGATAATGTGGGAGACTTTCCAGATGTCTGGGATGGTTCCTTCTTGGATTGTCCTATTTATAAGTATAGATATAGGGTATGCGATTACTTTGGCTGCTTTTTGGAGATAAAGAAGGAAGCTTGTCAGCAGATGGGGTACAAGGCTTCAGTTTATGAATAAGTCTATAGATGAGAGGTAGAGATGGGTTGTAGTTTAAAGTTATGGGAGGAGTGCTAGGTTGATTGGAAGGTTGGAGTTATCAGTGTTTAGTTGTCTAGCTAGAGATTGTATAGTGTCAGTGAAGAAAGAGTTGAAGGTATTTGCAGTTAGGTGGGGGGTATCTGGATCAGCATCAAGAGGGGTGGGAGTTTTAGAGTTACCTGGGGAAAACAGTCTATTGATACAAGACCAGAACTTTTTTGGATTATTTTGATGAGTTTGTTGAAGTTTACAGTAGTATGTACCAGTTGCAACCCATGTGGTCATATAACATCTTTACCACCTACTGAGTTCGTACAGAGTGTAGATAGAGGCTGCTGAACTACACACCTGCAGTACATACTGTTGATTGTTTGGTATCCTGTGGCCCAGTCTGACTTCACTAATGTACAATTTGAAGGGCGAGGCCTGGACAGCAACAGTTGTGAACCTTTCTAGACTACTGTATTAGTGTAACTGTTTCACAGTTGTAGTTCTCTGTTTATATGGTTGTCAGTGTCTGAACAGCTATATGACATGGCATATAGAACTGTAATAGTACACAATTAAAGGTGTCCCATTGTGCAAACCTGTGTGTGGCGTCTTTCCTATGACCTTTCTATGGGTATATGTTGCAGGCAACGATAGACATTTGTATGGGAGGCCCATACAGCGTCCAGTTGTTCAGGTATTAACTGTAGGCATAGTGGCTGTTCCATATTGTTTGCACCTTCTACATATGTATCATACTGTACATATATCTGCATGTGTATGTGTAGTCACATGTATATATATATATATATATATATATATATATATATATATATATATATATATGTATATCTGTATCTGCATATCTGTGTCTGTGTATCTGTATCCTGGGGATGTTGATGGCTTCCACATATTACATGTCCTATGGGTGGCAGACTGTACTTGGTAGTGTATTGCAGGGTGCACGTGTTTCGCTGTGGAGGGATGCCTATTTGTACGAGACATATAGTGTGTGGGGCCTCTCAAACCCATTTATGGTGCATGTGGACATATGTGTATTTGTTAATCTGCCATTGCTATCTACAGATGTATGGCCATATATACCTATATCAATATATATATCTGCTAACATAACATATATATATAAAACCATGTCCATATATACCTACATAGAGATATATCTGCGTATACATATGTAACGTGCTGTGTATATGTAGACATATAGGTGTAGACACATATATGTGTCGATTTAGGCATATGCATGTATATATGTGCATATATATTGATATATATGCATATAGTGATAGGAATATATATATATATATATATATATATATATATATATATATATATATATATATATATATATATATATATACACATATATAGATATGTTGTATCTGTTTAGTTATTAATATCATTACACACACATCTAGGTGTTGGTATACATTCTCTGTACAATTGCATGACAGGACTGGATGATATGTTTCTGAAAACATTGACTATCTTTGTATCTGTCATGGCTTAGTGGTAAATCACTTTGTGTATGGAACACAGGATCCTGGGTTTGAGCCTTGCAGAGGCAGTTTATTTTTGTTTCTGGGGAGAACACGGGCCATTGGATACAGAGCAATTAAGGCACTTTAAAGCAGTTAAATGCAGGTTTGCATGGGTTTGCATGGAGCTAAGCACTGCCAACTGATGGTTACAGTTTCTCATACTCTGTTAGCTTTTAAATTGCTTAACCTGTGTTGGCATAGCTTACCCCCATGCAAACAAGCTTAAACCTGCTTACTGATGCTTACAAGTGCCTACTCCCGTTTATCCCCACGCTAATTTGTTTAAAAGAAAAGAAAAAAAGGGTTGATAGGAAAGTGGTGAAAAAGGGGCACAAAGAGGGTAAGGCAGTAGGGGAAATAGCTAGGCATGTGCAGGAAGGGTGTAGGAAAGGTCCATAGCTGCCCATTTCTTATAAAGCAACAGCTGTGTATATACACTGAATTTGGAGGAATATTTAGAGCCTCAAACTCCTGGGAGAGGGGTGAGGACAACAGAAGTTTGTTGCAATGCCAGTTAGATCAGATTACATGTGTCCAGTGGACACGTGTGTGAAATGGACAGCTATGTATGGGGCGTGATGTTTTTGTGGGAACAGATTGCCCTTTTTTTCAGGTGAGAGTGAGATTTTTGGGAGACTGGTAGTAGGTATAATTGGGGAGGTAGGTTAATAGACAAGACAAAAGAGATGCATACAGGGGTGGTATATGACACATGTGGGGGGTAAACACCTTGGACGGGGAGGGGTGTTTGGAAGTCTCAAACCCATGAGCCCCCAAATGGGAACAGTGGGACTGAGGTCCCCACCCATGGGCAGTCACAACTGCACCTTCAAGGCCCCAAAGGTGGCTGTGCTGGGGGTTGTGTAGGAGGGGCAGGCTTACCCTCTAATTGTGCCACTCAACCCTCAAGCTGGCGTAGCCAGTCTCGGAACTCCAGATCGAGTTCCCTACACACCACATCCCAGACATGATGACGGGTGACAGGTTCCCCTCCATGACCTCTCCCAGGGGGTGTGAGCCCTATCTCCTTCAACGGTTCCGCCCAAAGGTGGTGCAGGGCCCATGGAGGAGGAGGTCCCAGGCTGGGCCCCAGATGTGCTGGTGCCCGGTGCCATGGCCAGCTGAGGTGGGACAGGTGGGACTGCTGGGACCGGCCTTCCCATACGAGCTATGTTGCAGCAGGTTTATGACAGATATGGGTTAGTAACAGTCAACAGCATTTAGAATTAGTTATAACAGCATGCATACGTATTCCCATTAATCCAAAACACCAGATTTAACACAGTTGCAGAGCAAGCAGAACACATGCATATATGGAACAACAGTGGCCATTACAAGAGCATGCAGGTTTCATTGATGGCAACAGGCCACCAATATGGGTGCATTTTAACATGGCACGTGCATAGAAACAAATGTGAATATTTATAAACCATTAGGACATATGTCCCAACAGATGTTTGAAGTGTACACATACCAGTTGAGGAGTGTCATTGGCTTATTTCTCACATATGGTAGGGGTGAGAGAGAGAGTTCAATTAACAACTAATATATCTTTGTAGTTTTCACAACGTTCTTAGTCACTGCAGTGATCTTTCCCTTACATGTATTATTACACTACCCAATGGCCTTATATTGTACACTGGTATGTTTATAGATTATTGTATACGTGACCTGTGTCTTACATACAGGCATGACAAGATGCAGGTGTTAATACAACATACGTTGAGTATTGCTGTCATACACTTTGGGTGAGGTGCTAGAATGACAGATTTGTTTTCATATACATTCTATGACTATGTACATGTTTGACTATCAGTTATATATCATTAACAGCTGCCTACATTTCTGGGATCATCACACTGCTTTTTCAGAGGAACAGGGTACAAGGCTGGTGATATGGGCCATTTATCTGGACATGCTGGACAGACTGGAACAGCTGTGGGGTATGAATATGCATACAACTGTCTATCTGAACATTCTAGCAAATTCTGTACAGTTGTTGGGTGTAATTATGCATACAGATTTCTATATGAACATTGTAACAAAATCTGTACAGTTGTGGGATATGATTATGCATACAGCTTACTAGCACTTCTGGGATTCAAACCTTTGCTGTGTGTGACAACAAAATTATAGCTAATATCACAGTACACTATGCCATCAGAGAAATGATGGGAAGCTTTCTACTGTTTTCTATCTAAGTCTCCCTCACTTGTACAATAAGACTGACCTTTTGGCACTTCCAACATTGCTATACAGGACTTCATACATGTTTTATCTGCATACCACAGCATGGGTAATACTGCTTAATACAACAGTACTATTTATAGTATGCAACAGTTCAACTACATATGAAAGAAGAGTAAACAGAAGCACTCCAGGGGTTATACCTTTATTCATATACTATTACACATTTATTCCTACTGGTACAACACTTTCTAAGGCTCTTATATTTATTTGTTATGACAGTAAATGCAGAAAAATACTAACCTGCCTTGCGATGCAGCCTTTGCAACCTAGCATCATGGGCTTGCTGGTTCGCAACCCACTCACCTGCAGCTGTCAGAGGAATACAGTGATATTTAGCCATACCTATCCATAGTATACACAAGCTAGACGATTCTTAACTACTTAGTGGAATGAGTACTTAGTACTGGGGCATTAGCCATTTGCCAAGACTCCTGGATCCACTGTTCCAGTACATCCCCCCCTCCACCGCTTCAGGTCAGCATGGTGGTGCCTGACCTACTCACCAGTCCGGGGGATACCTGTGGCACTTGTGAGGTCCCAGACGAGACTGTCCCAAGCCTCAATTTTATACTGTGAGCCCTGGTACTGGCTCTGCAGTAGTCTCGCCTCATGGTGTTTTACCAGGAGCCATACCATGATTTTTGACTCCTGGATGCCACAGCGCTGTGCTCTAAAACAAATGCCTTCACCCACACCAGCCATTCTGCCTGCAATAGGAAGCTACAACCAGTTATGGAACTTATTCCCACCTGTGTGGTTTAAATACGGCCAGTTACCCACACTTTTCCATGATTGGCCGGGTTTGAAGAGGCTAAGCTATGGGCACACCTGCTTACCTAAGGTTGGCAGTACTTAAAGGGGTATACCACTAGGCAGATTGGATTGGCTCCCCTACACATTGCTTACTCTTACTAAGTTGAGCTGTGCTGAGGTTAGCATTGCTTAATAGTTAATTTGCCTTTTGGCAGTGATTTTTTTCTTCATTACAGGTTATATATGTGTCTAGTATCTGTGATTCATGTGTGCATACACAGTATAGGGACCTGGGGACTTCTATACTTTATTACACTAACACCTCACATCTATGCTTACTGCAGTACTCCAGTTCACATATTTATGTTATGTAGCAAGTTATACCACGTCACACTGTACATAGATTCAGTTCACATGTTTGGTTTGATTTTCCTGTGGTGAGGATTAGTTTGCTGATACCTCATTCATCTGTATTGCTATTATGGCTTAGTGGTTAACTACTGTGACTATAGTATACAGGGTCCTGAGTTAGAGCCTTGCAGAGGCAGTTTATTTAGTTGCTGGGCAGAACACATGGGTTTGCACAACAGTAAGCACTGCTAACCTCCGGTTACAGTTTCATAAACCAGTTCGCTTCTACTTTGCTTAATCTGTATATGCAATGCTTACCGCTGCCCACGCTGGCATACTCCCGCATGCTGCCACATACCCCCATGCTACTTCATGTACATGTCAGTTTTATACATGCTTAAGTCAGGTGTACATGTCAGGTATGACTTTTCACAAAGGTCAGTGTAAGGTTAAGTGGAATTCCAGTTTAGCATTTCTTGTTAGGCTACTCTCAGGTAGTCGGGTTAGGTTTAGTTATGCCATACCTGTGTTGTAGAGTAGATGTGAGTAATGGAGTTGTAGGCGGGCAGGTGGTGGGGGGGACATTTTAACTGTATAGTAGGCCATTCGACTGATTGTTGGGGGAGTGGTAGTGCAGGTTTGCAAGGTGTTGGGATATGTATCTGAGGCAGGACAGGAGGTGTCAGTGTCAGTAGTTGGTGTAGAGGTCTGGACTGTTGGGAGGGTGGCAGACTTCACCAGGTGGTTATCCAAGTGTGCTTGGGTTTTCCCTTCATGTGTTTTTACATGTGTAGTCTAGGACAGCTGCAGTAATACACCTGGGTTGGGGGTTCCAGATTCTGCCAATATAGTTGTGTGGAGGGTGTCACCTACTTGTGACTGTGGACATTACTATGAATGCAACAGGGGTCGATAGGTAAGTGGTGTCATTGGACCACACAGTGGGGCTGATAGTAGAGGACATGTCCAGAGATGTGCAGGACGGCTGACGGGAAGGTCCACAGCTGGCCATTTCTTCTACAGTGACAGCTGTGTATATACCCTGCATTTGGGGGTAGGTCTGGACAATCACACCCCTGGGTGGGGGTGAGGACAGCAACATAGCTCTCAACCAATTGGTGACAAATCTCAACAGAATCAAGGACAACTCCTCAAATAATCATGGACAATCAGGGACATTTTCTAAATATTTGTAATATTAACCTGAAACATTTGCAGAAAAAGTGAATGTGGTTCAATATAGGCTTTGTGACGTGAAACGTCTATAACTCTGAATTACTATCATTATTTATTAAGGGCAATTCACCACCTTTTCTTCAGCACTCACCAGTTTTCAGGGGATTAAGAGGGACAGACCTAAACTTGGAGTCTATATCAGGGACGTCCCTGAAGATCAGGACAATTGAGAGGTCTGAACAGCAATAATACCTTGTGATGCCAATTAGTTCAGCTTACATGCCTACAGTGGAGTGCTGTGACTAAGTTGTCTCATCAGGCTTCCCCAACCATGTAGACTGAGAACATGGGTGGCCTTCCATCTGTATAATGGCTGGAAACCATAAAATCATAGAATTTTTGGGGTGTCCCACAAGGGACATTCCTGCCTTTGTTTCAAGGTTAAACTTGGCAGGTCTCTCCCACTGGTAGTATCCTGCCTGTAGTCCGGGAAAGCAGTGGTGTGTTTACTTTTATTGTGTGTTTGTATGTTTCACTTGTCTAGCTGGGGGGGAAGTTGATGCTACATGTTACACGTTTGTTGATTGGACCCCTCACCTCCATTGGCATGGCCTGTGAACATATGTAATTCTTAACTGCTGTATCATATCCTAGCTATATATATGTGTATATTTACACACACACACACACACACACACACACACACACACACACACACACACACATATATATATATATATATATATATATATATATATATATATATATATATATATATATATATATATATATATATATATATCTGTATATGTATGCATACATATATATTGCTGTACACACACACACACACACACACACACATATATATATATATATATATATATATATATATATATCTATATAAAATGACATATGGATGTATGGGTGTCTGCATATGTATATATCTATATGTGGGTATTTATATATATAGTCTATGTATGTATACATTTGTACTACGCAGAGGGAGAGGTATATCTCCATGTAGTTATGGGTATAGATACACACACATACCTCTACATATTTACATCTACATCTGGTTATTCCATTCTTTGCCATGTAAAATACTGTGCTACAGTGGGACTCATAGCGGGAGTGGCTGCTCTTTGGGCGGCGGCTCTGTCCAGTGAACACTATTGCTTACATCCCTGGGGCTGTCCGAATATACCCACTCCAGCAAACATCTGCACTCCAGCAAACACCTGCACGCCTAGACCAATAATAACATACCCATAGTTCCGCCACCAGCACCTCCTCTACAGCACTCATCCTTACTCTGGGAGCAGGTCGGGTGTAAACACACCACTATACACTGCCCACTCTCTACTTCACGGGACTCATCTCATATGTTGTCTCGACCCATGGGTCGTCAGGCTTTCCCACCCTTGTAGGCTGGGTATGTACACACCCCGCCTTGATAGGTCGTCACATGGGCTTCCTCCTATAACAAGACAATTTCTGGGGTGTCCCACAAGGGACGCTCCTGTCTCTGTTCCAGAATTAGACTTCTCGGTCCACTGTGTCCCCCCCCCCGGTTGTATCTTGCCTGTGGTCTGGGGAGCAGTGGATTGTTTATATTGTTTGTGGGTTTGTTTGTATGTTTCCTCTGTCTGGCTGGGGGGGGGGGGTCATGCTACGTGTTTCACATTTCTTTATTGAGCCCCTCACCTCCATTGGCATGGCCTGTGAACATATGTCATTCTTGGGTGCTGTATCTTATCATAGGTATATATCTGTGTATATCTACACACACACACACACACACACACACACACATACACACACACACACACAACATACACACACACACACATATGTCTGTAGATATATATATATATATATATATATATATATATATATATATATATATATATATCTAAAGACGGATATATGTGTCTACATATATTGTACTATGTAT